>NC_092170.1:16514837-16777337 GCF_045791955.1 Oncorhynchus clarkii lewisi
CCATCCCCAACCCCTCTCCCCTAAACCCAACCCCAACTCATCCAAACTATGGCCGTCTCAGCCCCATCCCCAACCCCTCCCCCCTAAACCCAACCCCAACTCATCCAAACTATGGCCGTCTCAGCCTCATCCCCAACCCCTCCCCCCTAAACCCAACCCCAACTCATCCAAACTATGGCCGTCTCAGCCCCATCCCCAACCCCTCCCCCCTAAACCCAACCCCAACTCATCCAAACTATGGCCGTCTCAGCCCCATCCCCAACCCCTCCCCCCTAAACCCAACCCCAACTCATCCAAACTATGGCCGTCTCAGCCCCATCCCCATCACAGTCACACAGATGATCGTGAAACATGAATGAAATGAAACTCTAACTGTAATACTGGTCTCTAGAAACAGTTCCCTCTTTCCCCCAGCACTCCTGTATGTTACAGGGTCTGATTGCAGCAGCAGCTTGGAAGTCTGGAAGAAACAGTTCCCTCTTTCCCCCAGCACTCCTGTATGTTACAGGGTCTGATTGCAGCAGCAGCTTGGAAGTCTGGAAGAAACAGTTCCCTCTTTCCCCCAGCACTCCTGTATGTTACAGGGTCTGATTGCAGCAGCAGCTTGGAAGTCTGGAAGAAACAGCGACTGATAAAAAGCAGACGGAAAAAAAAACGAATGGTCTTTTTCTCATAACTGACACAACAACAACCTAAGAAAACGCGATCTCTTAATGAGGCGTAATTCCGGTTTTGACCCCGCAGCGGGATCTGGCCTGGAGGCCCTGTGGCGAATTTAGCAGGCCTGTGGTTTGTCAATGGTTAGCTTTTTTTTTGTCTACCATACCCATTTTTGCTTAAGGTGTCTTTTGTTGAGGTGTGACATGTGACATGTCTTTTTGTCAGATAAAGCCCCACCATATCCTCCTACAGCTGAATTAGGTAAATAAAGTGGAAGCCTCTTTTGTCTTCAGCTGTCAGATGGGCTTTGCACTGTCCCAGTTACCTTGGAAACCTTGGAGAGGTGAAGGAGAGGACAGCCAGAAGAGAAGAGATCCTCCAGCTCTTCAGACACCAGGTAAACGCCTCACTTAGGGCTGTGTCCCAAATGGCACCCTATTACCTATGTAGGGCACTATATGTAGTGCACTATAAATAGGGAATGGGGTGCTATTTGGAACACATCCTTAGCCTTTCTCCAACCTAAACCCCCTCTCTTCATTCTCCACTCTAAACTCTCTTATCCTCTACAATCCAATCTAAACAGCTTGAACATTAAAATAACACTTAATGCCTGACAATACAGCAGCAAAATCCAACATATCCCTTTTCCATCTGTGTAGTACAATGCATTCGTAAAGTATTCAGACCCCTTGACACATTTTGTTAGGTTATAGCCTTTTTCTAAAATGGATATTTTTTACATCTACACACACTAATTTTTTGCAAATGTTTTTAAAAATATATACAGTGCCTTGCGAAAGTATTCTGCCCCCTTGAACTTTGCGACCTTTTGCCACATTTCAGGCTTCAAACATAAAGATATAAAACTGTATTTTTTTGTGAAGAATCAACAACAAGTGGGACACAATCATGAAGTGGAACGACATTTATTGGATATTTCAAACTTTATTAACAAATCAAAAACTGAAAAATTGGGCGTGCAAAATTATTCAGCCCCTTTACTTTCAGTGCAGCAAACTCTCTCCAGAAGTTCAGTGAGGATCTCTGAATGATCCAATGTTGACCTAAATGACTAATGATGATAAATACAATCCACCTGTGTGTAATCAAGTCTCCGTATAAATGCACCTGCACTGTGATAGTCTCAGAGGTCCGTTAAAAGCGCAGAGAGCATCATGAAGAACAAGGAACACACCAGGCAGGTCCGAGATACTGTTGTGAAGAAGTTTAAAGCCGGATTTGGATACAAAAAGATTTCCCAAGCTTTAAACATTCCAAGGAGCACTGTGCAAGCGATAATATTGAAATGGAAGGAGTATCAGACCACTGCAAATCTACCAAGACCTGGCCGTCCCTCTAAACTTTCAGCTCATACAAGGAGAAGACTGATCAGAGATGCAGCCAAGAGGCCCATGATCACTCTGGATGAACTGCAGAGATCTACAGCTGAGGTGGGAGACTCTGTCCATAGGACAACAATCAGTCGTATATTGCACAAATCTGGCCTTTATGGAAGAGTGGCAAGAAGAAAGCCATTTCTTAAAGATATCCATAAAAAGTGTTGTTTAAAGTTTGCCACAAGCCACCTGGGAGACACACCAAACATGTGGAAGAAGGTGCTCTGGTCAGATGAAACCAAAATTGAACTTTTTGGCAACAATGCAAAACGTTATGTTTGGCGTAAAAGCAACACAGCTGAACACACCATCCCCACTGTCAAACATGGTGGTGGCAGCATCATGGTTTGGGCCTGCTTTTCTTCAGCGGGGACAGGGAAGATGGTTAAAATTGATGGGAAGATGGATGGAGCCAAATACAGGACCATTCTAGAAGAAAACCTGATGGAGTCTGCAAAAGACCTGAGACTGGGACGGAGATTTGTCTTCCAACAAGACAATGATCCAAAACATAAAGTAAAATCTACAATGGAATGGTTCAAAAATAAAGATATCCAGGTGTTAGAATGGCCAAGTCAAAGTCCAGACCTGAATCCAATCGAGAATCTGTGGAAAGAACTGAAAACTGCTGTTCACAAATGCTCTCCATCTAACCTCACTGAGCTCGAGCTGTTTTGCAAGGAGGAATGGGAAAAAATTTCAGTCTCTCGATGTGCAAAACTGATAGAGACATACCCCAAGCGACTTACAGCTGTAATCGCAGCAAAAGGTGGCGCTACAAAGTATTAACTTAAGGGGGCTGAATAATTTTGCACACCCAAATTTTCAGTTTTTGATTTGTTAAAAAAGTTTGAAATATCCAATAAATGTCGTTCCACTTCATGATTGTGTCCCACTTGTTGTTGATTCTTCACAAAAAAATACAGTTTTATATCTTTATGTTTGAAGCCTGAAATGTGGCAAAAGGTCGCAAAGTTCAAGGGGGCCGAATACTTTCGCAAGGCACTGTATATCACATTTACGTAAGTATTCAGACCCTTTACTCAATACTTTTTTGAAGCACCTTTGGCAGTGATTACAGTCTTCTTGGGTATGATGCAACAAGCTTGGCACACCTGTATTTGGGGAGTTTCTCTCATTCTTCTCTACAGATCCTCTCAAGCTCTGTCAGGTTGGATGGGGAATGTTGCTGCACAGCTATTCTCAGGTCTCTCCAGAGA
Source organism: Oncorhynchus clarkii lewisi (assembly GCF_045791955.1). Taxonomy (NCBI): domain Eukaryota; kingdom Metazoa; phylum Chordata; class Actinopteri; order Salmoniformes; family Salmonidae; genus Oncorhynchus; species Oncorhynchus clarkii. The sequence goes on from NC_092170.1 coordinate 16,518,118, forward strand.
TGTTCGATCGGGTTCAAGTCTGGGCTCTGGCTGGGCCACTCAAAGACATTCAAAGACTTCTTGGCTGTCTCCTTAGGGTCGTTGTCCTGTTGGGAGGTGAACCTTCGCCCCAGTCTGAGGTCCTGAGTGCTCTGGAGCCGGTTTTCTTCAAGGATCTCTCTGTACTTTGTGCCGCTCATCTTTCCCTCGATCCTGACTAGTCTCCAAATCCCTGCCGCTGAAAAACATCCCCACAGCATGATGCTACCAACACCATGCTTCACCATAGGGAAGGTGCCAGGTTTCCCCTTGGCATTCAGCCTAAAGAGTTCAATCTTGGTGTCATCAGACCAGAGAATCTTGTTTCTCATGGTCTGCGAGTCCTTTAGATGCCTTCTGGCAAATGCCTTTTACTGAGGAATGGCTTCCTTCTGGCCACTCTACTATAAAGGCCTGATTGGTGGAGTGCTGCAGAGATGGTTGTCCTTCTGGAAGGTTCTCCCATCTCCCCAGAGGAACTCTGGAGCTCTGTCAGAGTGACCATCGGGTCTTGGTCACCTCCCTGACCAAGGCCCTTCTCCCCCGATTGCTTAGTTTGGCCGGCGGCCAGCTCTAGGAATAGTCTTTGTGGTTCCAAACTGTGTTCTTGGGGACCTTCAATTCTGCAGAAATGTTTTGGTACCCTTCCCCAGAGCTGTGCCTCGACACAATCCTATCTCGGAGCTCTACAGAAAATATCTGCTCTGACAATTTTTTTGCTCTGACATGCACTGTCAAATGTGAGACCTTATATAGACAGGTGTGTGCATTTCCAAATCATGTCCAATCAATTGAATTTACCACAGGAGGATTCCAATCAAGTTGTAGAAATATCTCAAGGATGATCAATGGAAACAGGATGCACCTGAGCTCAATTTCGAGTCTCATAGCAAAGGGTCTGAATGGTTATGTAAATAAGGTATTTCTGTTTTTATTTTTAATACATCTGCAAAAAAAAATAAAAAACCTGCTTTCACTTTGTCATTATGGGGTATTGTGTGTAGATTGGTGAGGGACATTTTTTTAAATACATTTTTAGGATAAGGCTAAATGTGGAAAAAGGGAAGTGGTCTGAATACTTCCCGAATGCACTGTATTTCTCCTCTAGGTAACGGTCTCTCCATATCCCTTCAAAATGATTTCAGAACTTCAGACCCCTATCAACCCCCAATGGTAGTTCTCTTTCAAATGTAGTCTTCATTTGGCATTTGGTATTTCCCACTTCGTATACCAAAAACCTAGCAGCTTGCATACATACAAGTTATAGATATCTGACTTCCCATGAACAAAATGCAGCAGATAAGGCTTTCAAGACTTGTAGTAGTAGCAACTAAAATTGTTGAAACTCTCTAATGCGAGATTCACCTGTCGAAAGGTTGACTAGAACTGAATAGACAATGTCCTACCTCTAGGATGCAGGTCCCAGCGGCCGTGTTCTCCTTGATCGATACGTTGTAGAAGTTGGTACCGAACACAGGTTCATTGTCGTTAATATCCTGCAGCACCACATGGACCAGAGCTGTGGAGGACAGGGAAGGCCTCCCTCTGTCTGTAGCCACCACTGTCACATTCGGCCTGGGCTGAGACTCGTAATCCAGCTGGGAGAGTGTGGTGATGATCCCTGTTACTGGGTCTATGGTGAACCACTGGGCCTGGTTCTCATCCTGGCCGGCCTTGCCATCCTGGAGGAGGCTGTATGTGATGTCTCCATTGGGCCCCTGGTCTTTGTCTCTAGCCGTGACCTGCAACACGAAGCTCCCTGGGAACACCACCTCAGGTATGACCTGTCTGTACTGCTGCTGATCAAACAGAGGAGGGTTGTCATTGACGTCAGTGACTTGTATCGTAAAGGAGGACTCAGCCCTGAGAGGAGGGGTGCCTGCGTCTGTAGCCATCACCCTGAGTTCGTATGTGTCCCTCTCCTCTCGGTCTAGGATCTGGTCCACACACATCAGGTAGATGATGTTGTCCTTGGTGGTCAGGGCAAACTTCCCGTCCCCTCCTTCCAAGGAGACGTTGACATTGGCGTATTCTCCGTAGTCTGGGTCGGTGACGGAGATGCGGGCGACATACTGGCCAGGCTGGGCACCCTCGGAGATCTGTGGGGAGCCGTCTTCGCTGAGGAAGATGATGGTCATGGTGGGCTGGTTGTCATTGTAGTCCCGTACGTGGATTGTGACGAAGGCATTGGTAACCTCGGGCTGCGTGGCGTTATCCCTTGCCTGGACCACAAGCTCGTGGACCCTCCGCATCTCAAAGTCCAGAGGCTTGTTGAGCGTGATGACACCCGTACGAGAGTCAATGACGAAGTAGCTCTCCGGGTCGCTCTGCCTGCGGTTGATCTCGTACAGAACCAGACCGTTGTCTCCCTGGTCGACGTCAGAGGCAAAGACTTGGAGGATGTTGCTACCCGGCTGCAGATTCTCTGAGATAATGGCGTGGTAGCGACTCTGGTTGAAGACTGGAGCATTGTCGTTGATATCCTGAACCGTCACATCTAGCACCATCTGACCAGTCCTCTTAGGGGAGCCTCCATCGAACGCCTCCAAGGATAGCGTATAAGACGGTCTGGTCTCGCTGTCCAGAAGACTGTTGACCACCAGGTCCAGATAGAGAACCTGGTTGGATCCTCTCCGGGTCTCCAGGAGGAAAGCCTGGCCGGGGTTCCCATCTTTGATGAGGTATCCCTGGGTAGTCAGTTGGCCTTTGTCCCCGTCCACCGCCGGCTCTAGGGGGAACCTGGTTCCCACCGCTGTCATCTCCGGGATTTTGAACGTCGCTCTCCTCCGGGGGAATGTAGGAGCATGATCATTGATGTCATTCACTGTGATGGTCACTTCAACGGTCACACCTGTCATAGTCACTGCAATGAAGTTGTATCGGTCCCTCAGCTCATGGTCCAACACCTTGGCTGTCTTGATGATGCCCGTGCTTTCATCTATGTCCAGGTCACTCCCCACTCCGGTGCCCTCGTGATCTGAAATGAAGTAAAGATTTGCGGTGACACCAGGCGGTAACCCAGCGCTGATGTCTCCTACGATGGTCCCGGCTGGCTGTTCCTCGTCCAGCTGGAGCTCCAGGTTCCCCAGGACGGTGGAGGAGTGGACGGTGATCAGCTCCAGGACGATGTAGGCCAGCAGCAGGACCCCTCGGCTCCACCGGCCCTCATCCTGCAGCGACCTCGACACAGACCGCCCCAAACCCTTGGCCTCGGTCTTCATTCTGAAGGCTTCTTCCTAAACCTGAGAGGGACACAGAGAGGTGGGATAAATGTTAGTGTAGTGTACTGATCGTTACTTCCTGACAATGTGTGCGTCCCATTTGGCATTATATTCCCTACACAGTCCACTTCTTTTGACCAGAGTCAAGGTGCCAGAGTCAAGGTGCCATTTGGGAGTTAGCCCAAGAAAACCTCTCGGCTGTTTGTCTTGTTTGTCAGGTCATGTAATCAGGAAACATTCCTGGCTCCTCTTATGACCTGAAACAGCAACAAAAGCGGAATGCTTTTTATTGGCATAACAAAGAGAGGGGACAGGCTTTTTCAGTCCATTTGGTGAGCTGTGTAAAAATGAAGGAAAATGCTTTAAGGTCCGTTTTTCCATGTGCTTCACAGACAGGGGTCCCAACCAGTGCATATAATAGATCCCTTGCACCACGTCATTTCCATCCCCTCCCTCCAGTCACCTAATAAGTTCCTTTGGCATAACAGAGAACCCTCTTTTTACTAGATAACAGTCCAGACCACAGACAAGACCACCTGGGTTGAAATCTTGTTTGTGTTTGCTCTAGCCTGCCTTGAATGGCAGGTGGGCATGGTTAGCAGTTCTGGTACAATTATATTTTCTGTAAGACAGGCAAGCTCAATCAAGTGAAGATAAAGTATTTGAAATGATTTTGAATAGTATTTGAACCCAGATCTCCCGCAGGCGTACGTCAGAACCACAAATGGTCTCAACATTCAGTTCTAATCAGAGAGCTACTGTCTGTGTGTGTGTGTGTGTGTGTGTGTGTGTGTGTGTGTGTGTGTGTGTGTGTGTGTGTGTGTGTGTGTGTGTGTGTGCGGGCGTGTGTGTGTGTGTGTGTGTGTGTATGTGTGTGTGTGTGTGTGTGTGTGTGTGTGTGTGTGTGTGTGTGTGTGTGTGTGTGTGTGTGTGTGTGTGTGTGTGTGTGTGTGTGCGTGTGTGCGTGCGTGTGTGTGTGTGCGTGCCTGCGTGTGTATATGTATTTAGACAGTTTTCTAAAGCACATGCACATCTAGGACCAGGGTATGTGTTTGCATGTATGAAACCAGGTCAAGAGGAAGGGAGATTTACGAGACTGCTGACGAGTACTCACAGACAGACTGAGTGTGAGCTCTTATAGAGGGACCGTGTTTGAAAAGCTCTTTACAGTATTGAGGTCTCCCTGAGCCCATATTTCTATTGGGATGTTAACTTGAGGAATGTCCTTCCTGGTCAATGTGTGGAGAGTAAACCAGAGCCCAGAAAAGTAAAGCTGTGTTATAGCATCAGAGAGAAAAACACTCTACTTTATCCACTTGTTTTGAGAGGCGTAAAACTCCTGCCATTTCCCCTGTGATATATGCCCTTAAAATGGTCCATGAAACTTCTGAAATGTCGGTCAGCTGCCTTTCATAAATTACACCTTTGGCAAATCAGGTAATTATGTCAGAAGTGAAAGTGTCTTCTTGGCTCCTGTAACCTATATTTCATTACTCACAAGTGATTCTGAGTCCATAAATTTGGTGGATATTGAGAGCACATTTCTGCTTTTGCCTTAGTCTCTGTGATGGGTCTAACCTTTTACAAGACTCCATGGTGGCTCTGTATGGAATAAAAACAAATAACACTTTCAAGAAATATTGTTCAATAAAGTGCATGGAAGGTAAAAAGGGGCCAAATCTCTGATTCTGAGCTGAGCATTTCTTGACATAAAAGGTGGAAAAGTGGAAGTTAGAAATTGTGGAAAATCGTCAGATACATTCTAATGTATACATAACAGAGCTCTGTCTAAGGGCCACAATTACCTTTTGATAGTACAGTAAACTGTTCAGGGGGACATCCTTAACAATATGTCCTGACTCTCTCTGTAGTTCTCCGATTATTTAAGGCATAACAGCCAAGAGAGCACTACATTTGAACAACCACAAAGTGTAACTGAGAATGAGGATGATATGGATTGACACACAAAACGATGATTTCTAAAACACTGAAGAAGAGATACTATGAAATGGAGCAATTACACACTCGGTGTCCCAAATGGCACCCTATTCCCTACCTAGTGCACTACTTTCGACCAGAGCCCTATGGGCCCATATACAGAATAGGGTGCTAATTGGGATGACAAAACTGTTTCGCATTATAGATAACCCAGTTTTGGCAGGGTATCTCCCAACTGTTGATGACTTGTAATTTGTTGTAAGACCCTATGAAGCATTGTGGGATGTCTGAATGAGCTGACTGTCACCGTCTGCTGAATAGTCCAAAACCACTAAATGTGTCTCTGGCAAACAAGTAATTATTGTCTGTCTCTCATAACAAGAGGAGACCCGTTTTTTTTATTTCCAGTTGTCAGTGGTTCTGTTAAACTCAATCCTATTCATAACTCATTTATTTTGTCCTGTGAAAAAAAATCAACTTTAATATTCTCCTAGAAAACTCTGACCATGAAAACAGAAGTTTTATTGCATGTTGAGGAATTCTGTTTTTTACTAGAGGAGAATATTACTAGAGGCCTACCAGACTCCCCCTAGTGGCAGTACTGCACCATTCAGGGAAATATCCTCGCTTCAGACTGTACAGTACTACATGTGTGTGTCTGTGAGTGACTAGGAGTATGTGATCATGTATTTTAGAATGTGGATTTGTGCATGCTTGTATTGTGTGTGTGTGTGTGTGCATGTGTGTGGGATTCATGCATGTGTGTATGCGTGTCTTTGCACACATGTACGTGTGAGTAGCCTATGTGTGTGTCGCCGGCCACAGGGTGGTGTGTGTGTGTGTGTGTGTGTGTGTGTGTGTGTGTGTGTGTGTGTGTGTGTGTGTGTGTGTGTGTGTGTGTGTGTGTGTGTGCAGCATAGTGAGCGAGGGTACAGAGCAGAGCGGAAGAGAGGAGAATAGGAGGAGCGCAGAGCGAAGGAGGAGAGAGGAGGAGAGGAGAGAGGAGAGATGAGAACAGGAGGAGCAGAGAGCGAAGGAGGAGAGCAGTAGGGCTCCTTGCAGTCTGCCCTCTCCTACTCTCATCTCCTCTCACCACTCTCCTCTCTCCTCTCCTCCTCTCTCCTCCTCTCATCTCCTCTTCTCTCATCTCCCCTCTCCTCCTCTCTTCTCTCTCTTCTCTCCTTTCTCCTCCTCTCATCTCCTCCTCTCTCCTCCTCTCATCTCTCCTCCTCTCTTCTCCTCTCTCCTCCTCTCTCCTCTCTTCTCTCCTCCTCTCATCTCCTCCTCTCATCTCCTCCTCTCATCTCTCCTCTCTTTTCCTCTCTCCTCTCTCCTCCTCTCATCTCCTCTCTCCTCCTCTCATCTCCTCTCTCCTCTCTCCTCCTCTCTCCTCCTCTCTCCTCCTCTCATCTCCTCTCTCCTCTCTCCTCTCTCCTCTCTCCTCTCTTTTCTCTCCTCTCTCCTCTCTCTTCTCCCCTCTCTCCTCTTTCTTCTCCTCTCATCTCCTCTCATCTCCTCTCTCCTCTCCTGGCTTGGCTCTAATCATGGGTGCTGGAAGCCTGCCTCCACCAGATGGGATTCCAAGGCTAATTTCAGTCAGTCATGATTGTGAGCCGTCATTCAATGACACAGTACAAACTGTGGAAGACCATGGAATTGGAGTGAAATAAAAACAGAACTCATTCTAGTTCTGTGGTGAAAACCGACAGTCAGGGCATTCTTAAGTGACAACTTTTATGTGTAGACAGCAGAATTATGTTGTAGCCTGCTGTTAATTTCACTCTTTCTGTGGTTAAAATATTGAATTTGACATGCTGAACCCTTTTCTTTACATATCTTTATCTATGCATGGCTTGTAAATTAATCTAGTTGAGTGCCTTCTAAGACAGTGAAGCAGTTTACAACAAGGATCCGTTCACTGTATCTGGTGCCTATGATCCATCCCAAATGGCACCCTATTCCCTACATAGTGCACTATGTTTGACCAGAGACCTAATCTCAATGGTTTATACTGTAGTTGGCCAGGATTTTAAAAGCTTTCACTACTAATTATCCACTAATGGCAGAGTCTGTGGTAGCTCCATATATTAGGTACAATTTAAGTCCACAGAGGTTTCCATTGAGCTGCCAACATGGAAGTACTTTCGAGCAATAATGATTTACTTTATAGCCATGCTGAGGCAGGACTTCTAGGTGTTTTTTCAAAGGAACAAAGGATGACTTTTCAAGGAGGCAGGAATCTTTGTTCGAATGCCACAGCAGAAATAATGCAGGCACTGGTCTTGGTCTGGTCGTGTGTGTGTGTGTGTGTGTGTGTGTGTGTGTGTGTGTGTGTGTGTGTGTGTTGCAGCTGGAGGACCACTCTGCTGCAGCCTAATAGATCTAGCAGGCCCAGCCACCAGCCTGGGTCCGACAGCTCTACTATAGCTCTGTATGATGCCAGATTAAGCCCAACATAAAGTCACAAACGACACACTAACTCAGCATAGTACTATGGCTTTATAGCTCAAACAAAGTTCCTTATTCTTGTACTAAATGCTCTATTACATATAACACGTATGGTTTCCCCCACTGGCTGACTCGCTGACTGGCTGACTGGCTGACTGACTGACTGGCAGGGATTGGGGGGTTTGGGTTCTACTAGCTGCTGGACAAACAGAGAGCTACCTAGCTGATCAAAGATGTTTCTCCCTCCCTGTAGTCTGGAGAGCAGAGGGAGAAAGCATAAGGGGGATGACGTAGCTGTGCTGCTGCCAGGGGCTTTGGAACATGCCAAAGGGGAATCCTGAATACAGGCCAGTTAAGTGCCAGCTGGGAGCCGTAGGGAAGAGAACAAATACAGGCCTGAGCCTTGGGAAACGAGAAGTCTGTCTGGCAACACAGGACTTCAGAGTACAGTAATAAAGATGTTGATGGTCTAATACAGAGGTTGGCAAGCAAAGCGCACAGAGACAGAATTAAAAGTGTCCCCGTTTCATCTTTATCACTAAGGTTATGTCCCAAGTAGCACCCTATTCCCAATATAGTGCACAGGCCCTGGTCAGTAGTAGTGCACTATGTAGGAAACAAGGTACCGTTTGTTTCCATTTGGGACACAGCCTAAGACAAATACATTATAAAGTACGTCCATTCAAACACACCAATTTAACAAAACATTGACTCAATACTCATATCATGTCTAATAGCATTAGTGTGTGTGCGAACTTTGCCCTAAAACCCGACTAATGCTGATACTTTACTGTGTTTAAGTTTGTTTAAAGTTCTACATGGTCAGGCTTATTTGAACCCCGGTCCCTTTAAATCTCCTACACTGAGCCAAGTGTGTCAACAGGTCCTGGCTGCATATTAGCACCATATTCCCTATACGGTGCCCTACCTTAGACCATACCAGTGGCGACCCATCTTTCAGGGCAGGTGGGGCAACTGGGCAGGTGAGTCCCAACTGTTTTGAGACCAACATGTTTAGCTAAAAACAAGTAAGGCAGCTCCAAAATGAAGGTGTTTCAGCCTAGCTCAGTGCTTTCTGTGGTGGTGGAGCAGCAGAGCGTAGGTGTTGGTAATGTTCTCTAGCTACTCCGTGATTGGCTCAGTGTTCTGTCACTCATGGGACACTACGTCACCGCAGTAGAGCACAGGGTAGAGCTCGAAAATTCATACCCCCTGGGTGCTGCCATAGAGTTACATTAGATGTGCCCATCCAAGAAGGCTCAAGGTCATTGGTCACAGATAAAATGACGTCAAATCACATTATATCTTCCTGTAGCTTGATTGGACTGATCATGTCAGAAGGCATAGTGATGAAGGCACAGTGATGAGGACATAGTGATGAAGACACAGTGATGAAGACACAGTGATGAAGACACAGTGATGAAGGCACTGTGATGAAGGCACAGTGATGAAGGCACAGTGATGAAGGTACAGTGATGAAGGCACAGTGATGAAGGCACAGTGATGAAGGCACAGTGATGAAGGTACAGTGATGAAGGCACAGTGATGAAGGCACAGGGATGAAGGTACAGTGATGAAGGCACAGTGATGAAGGCACAGTGATGAAGGTACAGTGATGAAGGCACAGTGATGAAGACACAGGGATGAAGGCACAGTGATGAAGGCACAGTGATGAAGGTAAAGTGATGAAGACACAGTGATGAAGGCACAGTGATGAAGACACAGTGATGAAGGCACGGTGATGAAGGTACAGTGATGAAGGCACAGTGATGAAGACACAGTGATGAAGGTAAAGTGATGAAGACACAGTGATGAAGGCACAGTGAAGGCACAGTGATGAAGGCACAGTGATGAAGACACAGTGATGAAGGCACAGTGATGAAGGTAAAGTGATGAAGACACAGTGATGAAGGCACAGTGATGAAGACACAGTGATGAAGGCACGGTGATGAAGGTACAGTGATGAAGGCACAGTGATGAAGACACAGTGATGAAGGTAAAGTGATGAAGACACAGTGATGAAGGCACACTGAAGGCACAGTGATGAAGGCACAGTGATGAAGACACAGTGATGAAGGCACAGTGATGAAGACACAGGGATGAAGGCACAGTGATGAAGGTAAAGTGATGAAGACACAGTGATGAAGGCACAGTGATGAAGGCACAGTGATGAAGGCACAGTGATGAAGACAGTGATGAAGGCAGAGTGACGCCGAAACATTAGCTCGCTCATTAAATTACTAATTGCCTCTTATTCACTCATCGTTCGCTTATGCCATAGTTTGTACATCTCAATTGTCAGTAGAAACCACATTTGTTTAAGCAAATCAGCCATATTAGCTATGTTTTTTTTAATGAGTAAATTAGGCTGAATGAACTGTTTCACTGCTAGCCAGGTGTAGCAGTGGTAAGGTGTTGGGACTGTGTCACACCCTGATCTGTTTCACCTGTCCTTGTTAATGTCTCCACCCCCTCCAGGTATCGTTTGTTTTCCCCAGTGTATTTATCCCTGTGTTTCCTGTCTCTCTGTGCCAGTTCATCTTGTATGTTCAAGCCTACCAGTGGGTTTTCCTGCTTTGCCCTTTTCTCCTTTTTCTAGTCCTCCCGGTTTTGACCCTTGCCTGTTCTGGACTCTGTACCCGCCTGCCTGACCATTCTGTCTGCCCTGACCTCGAACCTGTCTGCCACTCTGTACCTCCTGGACTCTGATCTGGTTTTGACCTTTTTGCCTGTCCATGACCATTCTCTTGACTATTCCCTTTGGATGTATTACAATTGAGTTGTACAAACTATGGCATAAGGGAATGATGAGCGAAGTGGCGATTTTAGCATGTAAATCTTGGTGGGACAAAAACGTTTAAAAGTGGGATGCATGCCAGCAAGCCACTACACAACAATACATTAATTGCACGGTGACAAACAGTTTCCACAAACCGTTAGGGCCTACATAAAGCTGTCCCAACAGCAAGTATCATGACACTAGGCGAGACCCAGATACAGACACAGGACCCTAACGGTTTGTGGAAACTGTTTGTCACCGTGCAATTAATGTATTGTTGTGTAGTGGCTTGCTGGCATGCATCCCACTTTTAAACGTTTTTGTCCCACCAAGATTTACATGCTAAAATCGCCACTGCGCTCATCGTTCCCTTATGCCATAGTTTGTACAACTCAATTGTCAGTAGAAACCACATTTATTTAAGCAAGTCAGTCATATCAGCTATGTTTTTATAAAAGGCAGTAAATGAGTCTGAATGAACTGTTTCTCTGCCAGACAAGGCTTCCCTGATAACCAGATGTAGCAGTGGTAAGTATTCACATGGTGCTGAAAAGAAAGCTCTGCTGTTAGAACAGCTTTATGTAGGCCCTAACAGTTTGTGGACACCATTTGTCACTGTTATAGTGCAATTCATGTATTGTGTGTTTTGTAGTGGCTTTTCTGGCATGCATTAAAAAAAATTGAGTTTGCTCCACTAAGATTTAAATGCAAAAATTGCCACTGGACCAAACATATTCCCAAAATAGTGCATAGGGTTCTGGTCAAATGTAGTGTACTGTATAAGGAATAGGGTGCCAACACACACTGTTTCTCTCCCTAACAGAGCTTAACTTTTATGGTTATTGGTTTGCCATTGTCTCTGGGTCTTAGTAGGCATATACAGTACCAGTCAAAAGTTTGGACACCTACTCATTCAAGGGTTTTTCTTTATTTGTACTATTTTCTACATTGTAGACTAATAGTGAAGACGTCAACACTATGAAATAACATATGTAATCATGTCGTAGCCAAAAAAGTGTTAAACGAATCAAAATATATTTTATATTTATTGCATGAGGAATGCTTTTCCAACATATGCTGAGCACTTGTTGGCTGCTTTTCCTTCATTCTGCGGTCCAATTCATCCCAAACCATCTCAATTGGGTTGAAGTCAGGTGATTGCGGAGGCCAGGTCATCTGATGCAGCACTCCATCACTCTTCTTCTTGGTCAAATAGACCTTACATGGCCTGGAGAAGTGTTGGGTCAATGTCCTGTTGAAAAAAATATTATAATTCCACTAAGCGCAAACCAGATGGGATGGCATATCGCTGAAGAATGCTGTGGTAGCCATGCTGGTTAAGTGTGCCTTGAATTCTAAATAAATCACCAACTGTGTCACCAGCAAAGCACCCTGACGCCATCACACCTCCTCAATGCTTCATGGTGGGAACCACACATGCGGAGATCATACGTTCACCTACTCTGCGTCTCACAAATGTGTGCCTGAGAGCTATCGCCACTTGGGAACGTTTCCCTCCATTTCTCCCCACACAAATGGCCTGATTTTTTAGTAGCCTACAAACATTTCCTAACCTGATATTCCTTCAAACATTATGCTTTGTATTATATAAAAACACAATAGCCAGAATCTGTTTACCATTTAATTTATTTAGAAATGTTTAGTGTTTGTATTTCTTTTGTTTGGTACAGCCAACTTCTCTAAGTCTACTCACCATGGTTGCTGAACTGTTTTCCTAAAGCATGTTCACAGCTTTAGGTTGAGCCCTGATAAAGGTTGCAGCACTCTCGTTAGTTGGTTTCTCCGGTTTCGGTGTGTTTTCATAGTTTATTGTAAACGCTAGTGTTTATGCATAGTATGTCATTGTTTCTAGTAACTTTCTAATTGCTGTCCATTATTATGTAAAACGAGTTTCATACTATTGCCTTTCAAGTGTGTTAATCGCTGTTATTGAGAATTTTTCTGTTTAGGTGATGCATGGATTTAAATGCCAAGTTAGGGCAGGTCCTTTTAGGATGCTGTCTCCTCATTTAGGGAAGCATGGTCAAAGTTTAGCATGGTCAGCGTCATTGAGGGCTTCAACCATGCTTCTGTCATTTTAAAGTAGTCAAAGTAGTCAACTGGGTGGGGATTCCTATTGGTTGTTGCTTCAATGGCGCTGCCGATAATGGAACAGATAGAAAGATGAGTCCTCTTTTTTTATAAAGGTGAGCCCTCTGCTTTTTAGATATAACTAGCTACCACCCCCCCCCCCCCCCCCCCAATAAAAAATAAAACAATTGGGGCGACCCCCTGGAGATCGCCCCCATAGAATTAGGAATTAGAATACTAGAATGGACTTTAACCTTATGGTGGGATAAAGGTCAGCCATTTTGGTCCGGGAGATGGTCATCCATGGTTTGCCAGTGCAGCGATAAGATATTGTGTAAAATAATGAATTTGAAGAATTTATCTGCACTGTATGTTAGTTAGCAAGCTAGCCAGAGGAATGATTCCATAAATTGTGTTATTATCTGATAATATGCCAACATAACATTTAAACAATGTAGTCAATCCACAGCCTAACACTGTCTGAAATCAGTAGTAGATTATAGGATTTAGAAAAGTTGTAAATGTGACAAGTAGGCTACTGATATTGCATCATGTAATAGCACTTTCATCTTTCCAAGAAAACAAACATTTATACATTTATGGTCTGTTTACATATATCTTAAAGGCTATTTATACAGAACAGTATAAACTGTATCTATGATTATATGGGGCGGCAAGTAGCTTAGTGGTTAGAGCGCAGGGCCAGTAACCGAAAGGTTGCTAGATTGAATCCCCGAGCTGACAAGGTACAAATCTGTTATTCTGCCCCTGAACAGGGCAGGCAACCCACTGTTCCTTGGCTATCCTTGTAATTAAGATTTTGTTCTTAACTGACTTGCCTAATAAGACAATATTTTAGGTTTACAATGATTCTATTACACAATTTCTGATATATCACATGCCTTAGTTTTATTTTCCTGCATAAATACAATCTGGATTATGCTTTTAGTGCCATTCATACCAAGTAAACTGGTCTGGATTTCTCTCTAGAATAGCATGAGATTAGCTTTAAAACTGCATGTTTCTCTCTGCCCCATGGCAATGTGTGTAGAATAGCATGAGATTAGCTTTAAAACTACATATGTTTCTCTCTGCCCCATGGCAATGTGTGTAGAATAGCATGAGATTAGTTTTAAAACTGCATGTTTCTCTCTGCCCCATGGCAATGTGTGTAGAATAGCATGAGATTAGCTTTAAAACTGCATGTTTCTCTCTGCCCCATGGCAATATGTGTAGAATTGCAGGAGATTTGCTTTAAAACAGCAACATTTTCTCTCAGCCTCATGGCAAAAATGTGCATAACAACATGAGATTAGTTATAAAATTGCACATTTGCACGATAAAAAAATGTGTAGAATTGTAGGAAGTTAGCTGTTTCCCCCAATGCTGCGTCATTGCATGGGGACCCGAGAAACTGCGGTACGCCACTGCTAGGTAACATGCTGTTACTATAGCTCTGCCACATTATGCTCAGATATGTGAGTTCATTGGCATTTGCCCTGTGGTTGAGGCACTTTAGCCTTTGTCCTCAAGTTAAGATAATATTACTATTTTGGACAATTAAGTTTATTGTATTATTTTTCATAATTTTTCATGAACTACGTATTTTGTATCTTGACTCAGTCTTCAACATTACCTGTTAAATAATGACCACCTCTTTTTGATCTTGATTTAGTCTTCAACATTACCTGTTAAATAATGACCACCTCTTTTTGATCTTGATTCAGTCTTCAACATTACCTGTTAAATAATGACCACCTCTTTTTGATCTTGATTCAGTCTTCAACATTACCTGTTAAATAATGACCACCTCTTTTTGATCTTGATTCAGTCTTCAACATTACCTGTTAAATAATGACCACCTCTTTTTGCAGCTGATCCTTTGACTTTGTCTCAACTGTTGCTGTCTAACCTCACAGATAAGCGACACTTACAGACCACGCGCACACATGCACGCACGCACACACACACACACTGTAACGGTTTTGACTTGAGGTTATTATTTATAGGGGTGCCAGGTAGGATGTGTAAGCACCCTATTGGAAGGAGAAGCACTGAGACGGTTCAGAATAATTCAGGGCCGTCACAACACACACACACACACACACACACACACACACACACACACACACACACACACACACACACACACACACACACACACACACACACACACACACACACACACACACAGCACATGTGGCCCCTAATTATAGAAAATGGCCCAGTTCAAGGCTAAAGAAAATATGGACACGGCTACTTTGTAAACTGCCGCAATATCTGCTCTGGGCGGCACTGTGAATGGAAAACATGCCTCATTGTTCAAATCAAAGCAGGTTTTTTAAATAACCTTTAAGTGTTATTAACCTGTTGGCACCAATTGATTTCACATCGCCAAAAGTTATTGCAAAATGAGTCTTTACTGTGTCGCGGCCCTTCAGTGAGAGGGGGGTCACATCCTGGTTGCATCCCAAATAGCACCCCATTCTCTACATATAGCACTACTTCTGACAGGCCCTGGTCAAAAGTAGTGCACTAAATAGGGAATAGGGTGACATTTGAGACTCAGCCTGAAACACATAATCTGTCTAAACAAACGCTGCTGCCTTCCTCTATTAGCCTGAGCCACCACGTCACAGAAGGGTGCCAGAGTTCTGACATTTCCCAAGTTTAGAGCTAAACAATCTGAAATAAAGGCCACTGTCAAACATAGTGAACATTATAGGCAGCGCTGCCCACAGATGAAACAATCCCAGATGGCCGATCCACTACCAGCCTGTTTCATCTCCTGAACCACGGCAGTGTCCCAAATGACAACCTATTCCCTATATAGTGCACTACTTCAGACCAGAGCCCTATGGGGAACCTTGTGTGCCCTAGTCAAAAGTAGTGCACTAAATAGGGAACAGGGTGCTATTTCAAATCACATTTTTAAATAGTGACACGAGGAATAAATACACAGTGAATAACAAATAAAAATAACAAGTAAAAATAATAATACAGGGAGAACCAGTACCAAGTTGATGTTCCATCTTTTCTATATTCCAGCAAATATTTTGTTAGTCCCCACAAGGTCAAATGCTATTTCTAGGGCATTTAGGGTTAAGGTTAGAGTTAGTGTTAAGGTTAGAATTACGTTAAGGGTTAGGGTTAGGAGCTAAGGTTAGTTTTAGGGTTAGGGTTAAATCAAATAAAATCAAATGTTATTTGACACATCGAATACTACAGTGAAATGCTTACTTACAAGCCCTTAACCAACAATGCAGTTCTAAGAAAATACCTTAAAAAAGTAAGAGATAAGAATAACAAATAATTAAAGAGCAGCAGTAAATAACAATAGCTGGGCTATATACAGGTGGTACCGGTACAGAGTCAATGTGTCAATGTGCAGGGGCACCGGTCTCGAGGTCATTGAGGTAATTATGTAGGTAGAGTTATTCAAGTGGCTATGCATAGCATAACAGAGAGTAGCAGAGAGAACAGACTATGACTAGGGTGTGGCTGGAGTCTTTAACAATTTTTAGGGCCTTCCTCTGACACCGCCTGATATAGAGGTCCTGGATGGCAGGAAGCTTGGCCCCGGTGATGTACTCGCACTATGCTCTGTAGTGTCTTGCGGTCGGAGGCCGAGCAGTTGCCATACAAGGCAGTGATGCAACCCGTCAGGATGCTCTCGATGGTGCAGCTGTAAAACCTTTTGAGGATCTGAGGATCCATGCCAAATCTTTTCAGTAGGGTTAGGGTTAAGGTTAGGTTTTTGGGTTAAGGTTAGAGTTAAGGTTAGGGTAAGAGTACGAGTTAGGGTTAGGTGTTAGGGAAAATAGGATTTTCAATTGGATTGAATTGTGTGTCCCCATAAGGTTAGTTGTACAAGACTGTGTGTGTGTGTGTGTGTGTGTGTGTGTGTGTGTGTGTGTGTGTGTGTGTGTGTGTGTGTGTGTGTGTGTGTGTGTGTGTGTGTGTGTGTGTGTGTGTGTGTGTGTGTGTGTGTGTGTGTGTGTGTGTTGGGGTGTCAGTGTAAGTACATGTGAACAGCCAACATCTTGGGAGATGTCCAATTCTTCCAAGTGGAAAAATATGCTATTATTACTCATCAAGCCTCTCAATGCTGCAATCACAGGCATATCTCTGTAAATATAATATAATAGTTTTGTGAATAATTCATAGAAGAGAAGAAGATAGTCAAATATTGAGCAGAAGTAAATCAGTGCTTGGGAATAAGATGATCAATGAGACTCATATAAGAACTTTATTTAATCTTGTAAATCTTAATCTTATTTTACTTTATTTAATCTTGGAAAAACTCTAAACGCATTTTAAGATGTTTGATAGGAGATATTTTGTTAAACAAAAGTAAAGCTAGACAAAGCACAAGTCCAACGATATTCCCCCGATTATTCCTGTATCTCTTCAAAACATTTTGTTCCAACTATGTACAGATCTGTTTCTGAACGCTGCTTAATCAGAAAGTCTACGGTCAGAGTAGTTCTGACACATAGGCTGTGTTCCAAATGGCACTCTATTCCCTACATGGCTCTGGTCAAAGTAGTGCACCAAATGCAATAGGGTGCCATTTGGGATGCAAACACAAACTAATCACAGCTAGTCATCAGCCTGGACTGTATGATCACAAATCCTCAAAATGAGCTTCAAATTCCATGTCAAGATTCCAGCTAATTCCAATGAAACGTCTGAGCCTTGAAGAGCCGAGTGTTTGGCTGGGAGGGGGTTGGGACGCTGGGGCACTAGGGAGGGGAGCACAGGGCACGTTGGGCGCCAGAGTCTCTCCACAAACGAAACCACAGAGTGAATTGTTAATCCGGACTGTCTGGATATTAACATGACAAGCATGAAGTAAAACTACACAAACACTCTGAATACTGTATATGGAGGCCCGGCTGAAACAGAGCTGTCTGGAGCCACATTCGGAGGTGCCATATGTCTGTGTACGGAGGTAATGGGGACCAGAGAGTCAGGGATGTGTTACAAATAGGGTTGCAAAGGATCGGAAACTTTCTGGAAATTTCCGGAAATTGTCCAGAAATTTTCCATGGGAAGTGAATTTGGGGAATTTTGCTTAAATTCATCAAAAAAGTTAGCTTATAACAGTGAACCTTTTTTGTTGGATACACATAAGGCAATTCTAGGTCTTGTGGCATATTTTGGTTTAACTATCCCCAATTCAATGGAATTGCAACCCTCTGCATGCACAGCGCATTCTTCCATCACATGTACAGCTGATTCTCAAGATCTTGCACACTAATGAGATGCTATTGAGTCCACACTACTATACTGTCTGAGCCAAGGACTACATGCTTTCTGGTAAGTTTTGATTACAATACTGGGTTGGGTGAATATATTTTATATGACATACATTATTTTGAGTTAACTCGTAAATAGTAGCCTATAGCAAAGTGTGTTTAAATCATTTCTAACTTGTTAACAATTTCTGATGGTTAGTTTTTGCTACTATGTGGGTTTTAGCTTGCTTGAGCCTACTAACTGAGGAGTGTTAATTCACCTGTTTCCATACAGTTTAATTTTAAAACATAATTAACTACAGTACATCATCTCCAGCCCTCAACCAGTATTCTACAAGAGCACAGACACAAGGGACAACAGACACACCAGTCTCTACATTGCAGATGAGCTGAAGGCATTCATCAATGACCTTGGACCACAGAAGGTATTTGCACTGGTGATAGACTGCTTGGTCTAAAGTGGAGGAGTCCTACCCTCACATCACACCCATTGGCTGTGCTGCTCATGCATTTAATCTGCTCCTCAAGGACATTATGGCACTTGAAATAATGGATACACTCTACAAGAGAGCCAAGGAAATAGTTAGGTATGTGAAGGGTCATCAAGTTAGAGCAGCAATCTACCTCACCAAGCAAAGTGAGAAGAATAAGAGCACCACATTGAAGCTGCCCAGCGACACCCATTGAGGTGGTGTTGTCATCATGTTTGACAGTCTCCTGGAGGGGAAGGAGTCTCTCCAAGAAATGGCAATATCACGGTCTGCCAATATGGACAGCCCCATCAAGAGGATCCTCCTGGATTATGTATTTTGGGAGAGAGTGATAAGCAGCCTGAAACTCCTGAAACCTATAGCCATTGCAAGGTTTGAGGGAGACAATGCTATCATGTCTGATGTTCAGACTCGGCTTGCAGATGTAAGAGAAGAAATCCGTACTGCCCTGCTCACTTCACTGTTGCTCCATGCAGAGGAAACTGCAGTTCTGAAATACATCAAAAAGTGTGAAGACTTCTGTCTGAAGGCCATACACGCCGTAGCGTGCATGATGGACCCCAAGTATGCTGGCAAGAGCATCCTGTCTGGTGCAGAGATCAACAAGGCCTATGGTGCCATCACCACCATGTTTCGCCACCTTGGCCTGGATGAGGGCAAGGTTCTTGGCAGTCTGGCAAAGTACACTTCCAAGCAAGGGCTTTGGGATAGAGATGCAATATGGCAGTCGTGCCAACATATCTCATCAGCCACCTGGTGGAAGGGACTTTGTGGATCTGAGGCTCTTTCCCCTGTTGCCTCCATCATCCTCCAAATCACGACATCAGCCGCCTCAGAGCGCAACTGGTCCTTGTTTGGGAACACACACACCAAAGCATGCAATAGGCTGACCAATACAAGGGTTGAAAAATTGGTGGCCATGCGGGGAAATTTGAGGCTTTTTGAGCCTGACAACGAACCATCCTCAACTAGGTTGGAAAGTGACAGTGAAGATGAGGCCTCAGAGTCTGACGTTCAAGAGGTGGACATTGAGGAGGTCCAGGGAGAAGACATGGAAGCCTGAGAGGAAGACAACCAAAGCTTTTAGTTTCTGGACTATCATTTTACAGATTTATGTTCGAAACATTTTGGGAGATGCGATGGATCATTGGGGATAATTCAATATTCCCTTTCTTTTGTTGTTCAGTGAAATCATCCCATGTGAAGAGTCAACTCATTTAATTAAAATTCATAACAATTTTTTATTATTATTTCTATTGGAAGGATTTAATCCTTTGCAATTATGTCTACTTGTGATAAGGTAAAATGTTTATGTTTCTGTGTCTCCATATGATATGGTAAATAAATCCAATGCAAAAAACATCTACATTTAAATAGTATTAATATTAATTTGCATATATTTCTGTTAATTCCCATATATTCCCGTTAATTCCCATATATTCCCATTAATTCCCATGGAATGTTTCCACCTCTGAATATTCCCCAAGATGTGCAACCCTAGTTCCAAATGGCACCCTATTCCTCAAAGCCCTATGGGCCTTGGTCAAAAGTTGTACACTATAAAGCCCTATGGGCCTTGATCAAAAGTAGAGCACTATAAAGCCCTATGGGTCTTGGTTAAAAGTAGTGCACTATAAAGCCCTATGAGCCTTGGTCAAAAGTAGTGCACTATAAAGCCCTATGGGCCTTGGTTAAAAGTAGTGCAATAGTATGAAGCGAATAGGGGTCCATTTGGGCGGCAGATAAAGTGCTTCCACAGTGGCAGGTCAAGGGGCCAGGGAAAGCCATCCCCATCATAGAGCTCTGACTTGCGTGCCGTGTGTTCCCTGGCTATCCATGCACTCCCTCCCCTGGCCATAACAAACACACAGAGCATTGGAAAAACACAGGGCTTCTCCTTTCATGGTGAGGCCATCACACGCACTCACTCACACACACACACACATACGTCCAAGAAAAGCAAGATCATCTCTTTCCTACATGAACGGAGACAGAATCAGACGGACCTGCCTACGGTATTTGATGGTCTGGGTGTTTGTGTAAGACTTTGTGCGAGCGAACAGGAAAAACATGCACTTCTCCCAGCAGGCCTTTGAACATGATCCTGTCTGATTTGATATTGCTATGGGCGTGGGAGTGTTGGAGCGGTTGCATCATTTGAAACACATGGGCACAGTGATGAGAAAGAGGAGCTGGAGGCTGGCTCCTGACCACATACAGTAACAGCTGAGAGAGGAGGTCAACTTCTATGGTTTTGTTTTCAGATGAATGACTCACATGTCATCCCTACTGTACCATTAGTAGCATGACCAACAATTCCATGTATTCATATTCCATTCCAGCATTTCCACAACAAGCCTACTTTAAACGTTATATAAATTGACTGCCTATGTATCACTTCAACTGCAACTAGCTATTACAACAGTTATCTGTTGTGTCAACATAAAGGTCTGTTATTATCCCTAGTCAACACAATAACAAGATGAACTCATCTCTTGATCAAATATAAACTGTGCAGTTCTGAAGTTATCTGTTGTGCCATCTTAGATAGGTCTGTTATTCACTTTCTAGCATCTCAGTTTCAGATTAAATATGTATGTGCGGGATATGCATGGTATACAATAAACCATCTGTCATGCCGTGTGTGTAGATGGCAGGGAAGTCAGGTGCAGGAGAATCAAACCTAGTATAATGGAGTAATTAAATAACGTGAAACAAAAACTCCAAAACCAAAGTACATAATAAAATAAACGTGGGTACAAGAACCCGTCGCACACCAATCCATAAAACACGAACATAACAACAAACAATCTCTGACAAGGACATGAGGGGAAACAGAGGTTTAAATATTCAACATAATAATGAATGGGATTGGAACCAGGTGTGTATGAAGACAAGACAAAACCAATGGAAATGAAACATGGATCAATGATGGCTAGAAGACCGTTGATCGCCAAGCACCGCCCGTACAAGGAGAGGCATCGACTTCAGCAGAAGTCGTGACACCGTCCAACGAAACAACAAAATGCTTACTTGCAGGTTCTTTATCAACAACGCAACAACATTAAGAAATAATAAAAGATAACAATATGAACATAAAGTAAATGGCTCAGTAGAAAATAATACATATCTTAGCATAAGTAAAATACAGGAAGGAACAATTTACTGTCCAGTATGTGCATGTGTATTGGGGAAGGGGGGGTCAGGTGTATAAATTGAGCATTATAATAAGAGTCAGGTAGCAGCAGTTGTGATGTGTGTGTAGGCTGAATGTATGTGTGTGTGTGTGTGTGTTTGTGTGTGTGTGTGTGTGTGTGTGTGTGTGTGTGTGTGTGTGTGTGTGTGTGTGTGTGTGTGTGTGTGTGTGTGTGTGTGTGTGTGTGTGTGTGTGTGTGTGTGTGTGTGTGTGTGTGTGTGTGTGTGTGTGAGTGAGTGAGTGAGTGAGTGAGTGAGTGAGTGAGTGAGTGAGTGAGTGAGTGAGTGAGTGAGTGCATGTGTACTAAGGTGTGGAGGATCAGAGCAGCTGGTCAGTCCAGTTCATGTGTTCAGCAGTCTGATGGCTTGAAGATAGAAACTGTCAATGAGCCTGTTGGTATCAGACTTCATGCTCCGATACGAACGGTAAGGGAGATAACAGCTCATGGCTGGGGTGTGTGGGGTCCTTGATGATGTTGCGGGCCTTCCTCAGGCACCCTTTCAAGTAGATGTCCTGGATGGGTGGGAGCACAGTTCAAGTTATGTACTGGGCCATCTTCACCACCCGCTGGAGGGCCTTGCGGTCATGGAAAGAGCAATTCCCATACCAGGACGTGATGCAACCGGTCAGGACGCTCTTGATGGTGCAGCGGTAGTATTTAGAGAGGACCCGGGGACGGCATTCCGAATTTCCTCAGACGCCTTAGGAAGTAGAGCTGCTGTTGCGCCCTCTTGACAAGAGTGGTGGTGTTGTGGTCCATGTCAAGTCTTCAGTGATGTGGAAGCAGAGGAAGTTAAAACTTGTGACTCTCTCTACTGCAGTTCCTTTGATGTGGATCGATGTGGATTTTGTTTGCTGACGTTGAGGGCGAGGTAGATGTTTAAAAGATGAACTCGTCACTAACCATTCACAGTTTCTACTAACAGATGTTTGAAGTCATACTATTATAACAGACACATGTTAAGCAGATCATGACTTGTGGAATCATTGCCTAATCTAAAACCTCAGTCTGAGTGTCTGAAACACTGACGATGAGGGGCCTATAAACACCTAGCTGTAGGTACTGTAGGTAGCTAGAGTTTCCTTAAACCACTAGCGTGAGTGTGTTTGTGTGTGTACTGTACCAGTCCAGAGGCACGAAGGCTCCACTGAGCAGATGCTTCACGACTCTCTGTCTTGGGGGAAACATACTCTGATACACCAGGGGCCAGTAAAACTATGACAAACCATACCAGGAGCCCAAACTAGGTCTATGTCCCAAATGGCACCCTATTCCCTATTTAGTGCACTAATTTTGACCAGTGCCTTTTGGGACAAACTCTAGGGCATGCCTGGCCAGCTTTAGAGGAAAATGTTCTGGCTGTGTTGTTACAACAATCCTGTCAAAAACAACCAGGAAATCCATAAATGATTGGCTTTGCTGTGTCAGACCAAGACTAGAGACTGCCAAGTAGATATGACCATCAAAGGCTGGCCTGTACACTTTCAAAGTACAATGTAGCTGTATACTTCTGTTATTACTATAGTTAGCTTCCATACGATGTTAATATATACTTCTGTTACGGCTGTAAAAAAACAACAACCAGGAAATCCATTGGAACGTCTTGGCTCTACTGTGCTGTTGTGTTCATTCCCCTCCATACAGTAAGTTATAAACCCTTTATCCTCATCATCACCCCAGGCACAAAGGCACACTGCAAATAAAGTCAAATAATTACTTCATCATGGAGCTTCTGGGACTTGACTGATGACATAATCCTTGGATTGTCATGAAAGCCACAGCCGAGGTCTCAGGCTGCGGTTTCATCCAACAATTCTGCATCATTTCCTTCACTGTTTTCTTTGTAAACTATATACAGTTTTTCTCCTCAGTCCAGCCACTCTACATTGAATGGCTTTAGCACAACTTTTTCCTTGGCTTTAGTCTCCTGTGATTGGAACGCATCAGATTTAACCAATGGCTGCTTGCAAACTCATATTCAGGAAATGAATGGGCCAATCATCAAAGCACTCAGACGATGCACCTAGAACTCAGGCCTCCCAAAGATACAGCCTATAGGCTTTAGCTCAGTGAGCTAGCATAGTCTTTTGGCATGCACTATCTTTCTATAAGAGAACACCAAATTATACAATGAGCTCTATCTATCTATCTATCTATCTATCTATCTATCTATCTATCTATCTATCTCTCTATCTATCTATCTATCTATCTATCTATCTATCTCTCTCTCTCTCTCTCTCTCTCTCTCTCTCTCGCTCTCTCTCTCTCTCTCTCTCTCTCTCTCTCTCTCTCTCTCTCTCTCTCTCTCTCTCTCTCTCTCTCTCTCTCTCTCTCTATCTATCTATCTATCTATCTATCGCTTTGAGCTTCACTGATATGAGACATACTTGGCATTCCTCTCCAGTGGGAGCTAATGACTGTCATTGTTACCTCAACTATTATTATCGATGAGGACCAGGAATGTGCCTTGGCCCTCCCCTCATAACTGACAACATGCTGCAGGGTTCTCTGACACAACACTGGCACCCAGGAGGGAAAACACCAACATTATATATTAACTGATGAATGGGTGGAGAGAGAGGGAAGAAGAGAGGAGAGAGCGAGAACAGAAGGGAAGAACGTCAGCGTACTGGTCTGCCAGACAGTGCTCCAAGACAATCCAGAAGGAGGATGACTTTGGAGCACCATGGGAACCAGCATACTAACAGATAGTGGCAGAGTCCAGAAGGGCACCTTATTCCCTATATCTAGTGCATTACTTTTGACCAGAGACCAATGGTCGGAGAATATTGGCTATAAGCCTACGAGAGGAGACCTATGGGCTCTGGTCAAAAGTAATGCACTATATAAGGAATAGGGTGCCATTTCGAGTGCAAACAACCTGTTTAGGGATATGGAACCCAATTGAGTTGAAATGAATGAATTAGACATTAGTGAAAGGATTGCGAGGAACACAGTGATTCACATCAAACCCCAATGAACAGAGAGAGCCCTGTTGACACTGTAATGAATATGACCTACTACAACCTTCTGACTGTCAGTATGTAGTAATCTACAGGACCAACAGTGAATTGTGACACAATGGCACAGCATTACACCCCAGCCAACAATAGAATTCAATGGATAAACCAATTTGAGAGGAATGTTTTGTAGAGAAAGGGGGAAGAAAAAATACCCAATGGCACCCTATTCCCTACATAGTGCACTAGCCTACTTTTGACCAGAACCCTATAAAGTGCACTATATAGGGAATAGGGTGCCATTTGGGAAGCACCCCAAGTACAGTGGAGAGACATCCTAGTGAATTATTTGACTGGTGGACAGAGTATTATTAAGCTAATTGGTTGAGATTGGTGTTGTGTTGTTTGTCTTTGACTGCATGGTGACGTTGCCAATGAAAATGTGCTCTAAGTTTAGACCATGACGGGTAGCCTACCACAGATTTGAATTCTAATCTAAAACATAATATTATTTCTCAATCATTTCAGAAAACCACAAATAATCGCTTTAAAGGTTTGATGTGTTTTGTTATAATCATATTATTGTTGTGTGGTTGTGTGGTTGTATGACTCTGACTGCCTTTAGAATGTCTTAAATTATATTAACTGGCAAAGCAAGGAGAGCTAGACCTCAGAAATGTATATGTGTCATTCTTTGTTACATAATTAGTGTTTGCTTGGAAGGTTTTTCTAAAAGTTCAAACGGTTTAAATAGTATAGCCTAGAGTTTAGGATCTCAGCTAGAGCTATTGATCCTACAGTCTGTGTTCTCTTTTCTTGCATACAGTGCAATATAACGTAGGGCCTATTGTTAAATGGCCTGTTGTTAAATAGCCTAAATATCCATATTTTTTCTCTCCATTTTACATCCAATGCTTAAAGCTCCCCCCTTCAGGAGAGTTGGCAGCAGTAGCCTAGTGTTATGCCGTCTGTAAGAAGTGATTGCCCCCACAGAGGGAAACAAAAGTTAGAGTTAGAACAGCAATGAGCAGAGAGGAGAGCATTCAGTCAGGGACAGATGGTTTGGGTTATAATGAGAATCGGTTTTCAGGCAGCCGTTCCACGGTCCTGCCTGCCTGTCGATAGAAGTTTCACTAGTCGGGATAATCATTAGACGATACATAATGTGTCAAGACCTAAACATCGCTGACAGCTGTCCCATCCATGGGTCCTGCTGACTTCTCAAATATACATCTATTTAAGCTTTTTTTTTAAACAGCACTGTTTGACAATAAATGTGATGACTGTATAACTAATCAGGGTCAAATACCCCAAATAAAGATGCAAAAACAAAAACCTGGAGTAAATGATAGAAAACTTATAACATATTGTAAACACTTAAAAAACGTTAACTTTTGCACTTTGGACCCGAAATAATAAAAACAATGTGTATGGGAAAAGAAGAGGAAAGAAGACAAACGAAGAGATTCATCTTTAAAAGCATCCAAGCTTTAAAATTGTCTCGTTAACTTAATGATTGACTGTGTGTGATGAGGTACATGATAATGTGCTAGCCTATTCTGCACATGACAACAACGCAACGATTTGCGCTCAAGTTTTAGCCTAATAAAACGTCCATGTAACTAGTGCAATGTATAACAACGTATAAACGTATCGCAACAATGTATCGCAACAATGTATAATCATTACCCCGTAGTCTTCAGCTAGCGAGGTGAGACAGACATTTGACAGTAGTAGAACACTGCAACGAGGACTTACATTCATCTGCTCCTTCTCTGCCACTGAGCGCACGCACGTCCGTTATCAAATATCCCAACAATAACGGTCGCTTCTTTAAACAAATCCCTTGTGGAGTGAAAAAGGCAGAGTAAAAATCTAAACTAAAGTAAAAAAACTCCTAAATTAAATCCATTTCCAAAAGACAAAGCGGTATCCTTTCTAAACGATCCTTTAGGATGGTGAATGCGTTTTCACTCCAGCAACCTCTTGTGATTTATTCTGTACCCTATTCCTTGTCAGGTGGCGAGGAATAGGCAATTCAAAATAACTTTTTCCGCGACCGTTTCCTTAGTATGGTTAAAATGTTGTAGTCAGGACGTTATCAACTTCTCGGCATCGGGACAGCATCCACACTAACAATTACTGCAGCGTCTTTTTGCAGAGCTGCTGCTGCCTCCCCTTGCGCGGAGTGAAACCCGAAACCTCTCTATGGCTATGGACAGCCCTCCTTCAGATTGTGCTAATTTATTAAACACGTGCAGAAGTGCAAGGTTATGTTGCTTGACAGCGCCGTGGTAGAGAGAAATGCCTCTGAGAGAGCAGAGGAGAGGAGAGGTGGACATTTCTGAACTCTGGTGCCACCAAGCTATGTAAAAGGGAAGTGCAAACCAATCTTCAGAATGTCTTTCAGTTCTAAATATCTCATACTCGATGAGCTGATTGGACTACTCTGAACCATCTGTATTCGGTAAATTACCTTTCATTTGCATGGTGAAGTAGGCTAAATGAAATGCTTCAGAATCACAATTATGTAATTGATTGGCAACATATTTTTTCTTATCATAACCATCGACAAATATCACACAAAATCACCGAAAAGGGGCCGTAATGTTAACTGTTAATTTTTTATTGTTTATTGTTTATTTCACTTTTGTATATTATCTACCTCACATGCTTTGGCAATGTTAACACATGTTTCCCATGCCAATAAAGCCCCTTGAATTGAATTTAAATTAATTGGAGCATGCCAAAATTCAGCTCCAGTTGACCTCCATGACAAGTTTGACATTGTTATGAGAACAGAAGGGTTTTCCCCTCTCAGACAATAAAAGGTGTGAAGGACATCACATGTAGAACGCCCAGACAGACACAGCCCTGTTAGAAAAAGAGAGCAAGACTACTGGGTTGTGTCCCAAATGGCAACCTATTCTCCATATATTGGACTATGTTTGACCAAAGTCCTATTGGTCCTGGTCTAAAGTAGTGCACTACAAAGGGAATAGGGTGCTATTTGGGACGTAGCCCTGCTCTCATGTTTTGTCACCGAGCCCTGTTCTTCTCTCCATCTGGCGACTGCTTGGTTGAGAGGAGCATGTTACAGCTCCGGTCGTTCATGCATCCAAAATGGAACCCTATTCCCTATATACTGCACTACGTTTGACCAGGGCCTGTAGGGCTCTGGTCAACAGTAATGCACTATACAGAGAATAGGGTGCCATTTGGGACGCAGAATATATGTTATTGCTCTATGTTCCTGATTCAGTTTTCTCTCTGGAAGAGCCATTCTTTTATCCTCTACAGAGCCGGAGCCATGGCCTTGGATACCTTCCTGGTGCTATCAATCAGTAGAAACTCAACTTAAACCTATGTCGTTCTACATTCACAACCTGACAATCATAAGAGTATGGGCGAGTTCATTTTTCATTCACTTCCCTTACTGTGACAGCTGCTTGACATGTCTTGGCTGTTCAAATCCAGGTCTGAATAGTCACATAATATGAATCTGTTTTTATCTGTGTCCCAACTCCTCTAGCTGCCAATACTGTGAACATAGTCTTCAGTTATTTCCTACTATGGAGACACATCCATATATTCCCATTCATTTATGTGGCTCTATACATTCAAATGAAATGTTTTCTCACTATCTGGCCATCAGAAAACAGAAACTGAAGACCAATTTGCGCTTGGCCACATGTCAAGAACAACTAAAAGGCTTAAATAACTATTACAGCTGTCTTCCTGGTATGTCTGCAGATGGTAACTGTGTTTTGGCATGAGAGAGATCAAGAGGATATGTCTCAATGTGTTTACTAGATTGAGATACTATATGCTTTGGGGTATTAAAATAGAAAAGTTATCCTGAAAAACACACTGCTCAGTTTATTTATATGAATGGCATTTGGAAGAGAGACAGAGCTGGCAACGACACACAAGCGCTCGCTCGCTTTCTCTCTCTCTCTCTCTCTCTCTCTCTCTCTCTCTCTCTCTCTCTCTCTCTCTCTCACACACACACACACACACACACACACACACACACACACACACACACACACACACACACACACACACAGCAGTATAGTACATTGTCATGGGATGTTGGATCATAAAGAAAATTATTGGTTTTGGATGCGTCTTCTGCTAGACAGGACATGCAGGAGTGTTTCCTCCTTCCGACTGGTTTTCTTGTAAATATATTTCAGTACATTTTTGTTAATACTCAAGTGGGAAAATAATAAACATTTCAGAATGAATCTGGCACAGATCATCTCTCACATTGAACTCTGTAATAACACAATAACATCCTTCTACATTTATCCTCATCAACGAAACGTTATATCACTCTTCACAGTCATTTACAGTGCCTTGCGAAAGTATTCGGCCCCCTTGAACTTTGCGACCTTTTGCCACATTTCAGGCTTCAAACATAAAGATATAAAACTGTATTTTTTTTGTGAAGAATCAACAACAAGTGGGACACAATCATGAAGTGGAACGACATTTATTGGATATTTCAAACTTTTTTAACAAATCAAAAACTGAAAAATTGGGCGTGCAAAATTATTCAGCCCCCTTAAGTTAATACTTTGTAGCGCCACCTTTTGCTGCGATTACAGCTGTAAGTCGCTTGGGGTATGTCTCTATCAGTTTTGCACATCGAGAGACTGACATTTTTTCCCATTCCTCCTTGCAAAACAGCTCGAGCTCAGTGAGGTTGGATGGAGAGCATTTGTGAACAGCAGTTTTCAGTTCTTTCCACAGATTCTCGTTTAGATTCAGGTCTGGACTTTGACTTGGCCATTCTAACACCTGGATATGTTTATTTTTGAACCATTCCATTGTAGATTTTGCTTTATGTTTTGGATCAATGTCTTGTTGGAAGACAAATCTCTGTCCCAGTCTCAGGTCTTTTGCAGACTCCATCAGGTTTTCTTCCAGAATGGTCCTGTATTTGGCTCCATCCATCTTCCCATCAATTTTAACCATCTTCCCTGTCCCTGCTGAAGAAAAGCAGGCCCAAACCATGATGCTGCCACCACCATGTTTGACAGTGGGGATGGTGTGTTCAGCTGTGTTGCTTTTACGCCAAACATAACGTTTTGCATTGTTGCCAAAAAGTTCAATTTTGGTTTCATCTGACCAGAGCACCTTCTTCCACATGTTTGGTGTGTCTCCCAGGTGGCTTGTGGCAAACTTTAAACGACACTTTTTATGGATATCTTTAAGAAATGGCTTTCTTCTTGCCACTCTTCCATAAAGGCCAGATTTGTGCAATATACGACTGATTGTTGTCCTATGGACAGAGTCTCCCACCTCAGCTGTAGATCTCTGCAGTTCATTCAGAGTGATCATGGGCCTCTTGGCTGCATCTCTGATCAGTCTTCTCCTTGTATGAGCTGAAAGTTTAGAGGGACGGCCAGGTCTTGGTAGATTTGCAGTGGTCTGATACTCCTTCCATTTCAATATTATCGCTTGCACAGTGCTCCTTGGGATGTTTAAAGCTTGGGAAATATTTTGTATCCAAATCCGGCTTTAAACTTCTTCACAACAGTATCTCGGACCTGCCTGGTGTGTTCCTTGTTCTTCATGATGCTCTCTGAGCTTTTAACGGACCTCTGAGACTATCACAGTGCAGGTGCATTTATACGGAGACTTGATTACACACAGGTGGATTGTATTTATCATCATTAGTCATTTAGGTCAACATTGGATCATTCAGAGATCCTCACTGAACTTCTGGAGAGAGTTTGCTGCACTGAAAGTAAAGGGGCTGAATAATTTTGCACGCCCAATTTTTCAGTTTTTGATTTGTTAAAAAAGTTTGAAATATCCAATAAATGTCGTTCCACTTCATGATTGTGTCCCACTTGTTGTTGATTCTTCACAAAAAAATACAGTTTTATATCTTTATGTTTGAAGCCTGAAATGTGGCAAAAGGTTGCAAAGTTCAAGGGGGCCGAATACTTTCGCAAGGCACTGTACCTCCCTGTTCTAATAGACAAACCAATGGACTGGCTTTCAACCCAGATCCTCTGCATGCCTCAAGACTGTTAGCCCACTGAGCTAGGAAGTAGCTCTGGGAGGTTAACAAACACAAGTCTCCAGGTCTCAGGCAATGTTACTCATCATGCGAACGTAGTTTTTCAAACCACCTCTGTTACAAAATCATCGACACATTATCACATTTGCACCAGTTTACAACGTAACATCTACTTCCTTTGCATAATCTTCTTCTTTAGATAAATGGGGCGAGGGTCCTTCCTAGCTAGCTAGAGATAGGGCCATCGCTGTGAAGTCACATCATTGCGTTTGGACCTTAAACACACATACATCACTGCATATTTGTTCTATTACATTACCAGGATAATAAGCCCAGTATCCAGCCAAGTTATTTTATGTGCTTCTCCTCTCTAGTCTCTACCAACAACCTGTCAGAGCCTTGTGCTGATGGGACCTTTATTCAAAACAGACTCCTCAACCTGGAACCACTCATAACTGGGCTGCATGTTGTACCGCGTACTAAATGGCACCGTATTCCCTACATTGTGCACTACTTCTGACCAGAGTCCTATGGAGCTGCCGCCATGGGCCCTGGTCAAAAGTTGTGCACTATATAGGGAATAGAGTACCATTTTGGACACAGGCTTAAAAGACTAGCCTCCTCCTCACAGGATACCATTAGGGAGGACCATTGCATGCCTCAGTTAGAACTGGAGGTAACTAAGCTTGTGTAAAAGAGCAACAGCAGCAACAGATAAATCTCCGGTTGGATTTGTTGTTAGTTTGTAAGATGACAGCGATCTGATTGGAGACATCTATCAGGACATAGAGGAGAACAGATGTTTACAATGTAGCTGAATACTGGAGGGAAATAATGCAAACAAATAGGCTCAGCTCTCTGTCTGTCTGTCCTTTATCTCTGTCTGACTCTTCTTTTTTTTTCTTTTTTTTAACTAGGCAAGTCAGTTAAGAACAAATTCTTACTTACAATGAAGGCCTTCCCCGGACAACGCTGGGCCAATTGTAGACTGCCCTATGGGACTCCCAATCATGGCCAGGTGTGATGCAGCCTGGATTCAAACCAGGTACTGCAGTGATGCCTCTTGCACTGAGATGTCTGTCTGTCTGTCTGTCTGTCTGTCTGTCTGTCTGTCTGTCTGTCTGTCTGTCTTTCTAACTTCTCTCTTTCTAACTTCTCTCTCTTGCTCTCTCTCTCTGCCTCTCTCATCTCTCCTCATTTCTCTCTCTTTCCTTTCTATTTTTTTCTCTCTCCATCTACCTCCCTCTCTCTACCCCCTCTTTCTCTCTCTCCATCTCCCTCCCTCTCTCTAACCCCTCTTTCTCTCTCTCCATCTCCCTCCCTCTCTCTACCCCCTCTTTCTCTCTACTCTCTACTGTCCTGTCAAATAATTCAATAGCGTGTGTTTTCCCAGTGACACTGTAAATACCTTGAGACATGACTAATTCCAAAACAAATATCCTCAACAGCATTTATTCAAAGGTACTGACAACCTTCCATACAGTACACCTGCTACAATGACCATATTTTCATTACATTAGGGGAAATATAGAATATATTTATTGTACTAACATGCTCCCCAGGTTGCAATAGTGAATCTTTTGGCTCTGCCTCTATAAAACTATACTGCGTCCCAAATGGTGCCATATTAGTGCACTATGGGTAGGTAAAAAGTGCCACTTGGGACGCATACTATCATGTATAAACATAGGACAGTCAGTACTGTTGCAGTTGCATCCTCATCTCTTTGCTGCTGATGGGTTCTCCATCTTTCATAACAACTCATATTTTAAATGATGCCCCTGTCACACGGCACCTCCTATAAGATAAATATTCAGTTCCATTTTCATACACAGCGGCGGCTCCTTAGTGGTCGACGGTTGCTGGGACACCGGAGTGGAAGCCTCATGTTGATCAGGCAGTAATGTATTGGAGCAGTGGGCTGTGTGAAGCATCACTGAGGATCACACACACATGCACATGCACATGCACATGCACACACACACACACACACACACACACACACACACACACACACACACACACACACACACACACACACACACACACACACACACACACACACACACACACACACACACACACACACATGCACTGTGGAAGGAAGATCAAGGTGCTATAATGTAATAGAGTAGAGATCTGCTTTTCAACTTTGTAGTGCGTTGTCGTCCACATCACGGGGCTGTGGTCGGGGTAATGACGGTGTACTGGAAGTACCAGAGGGAAATAATAAACACGGCTAGCCTAACCAGCCTCATCAGGAGACAAAACTAAGACTGCAGTCTGAAACCAACAAACCTGGTGGCACTGAAACTTATTTTGGTAAACGGCTGAGGGATGCAGAAATGCAGGCAATGTAACCCCTCTCAAGTTTCTAGACAGAGCTATGGATGCTAGGACTGACAGTCATCATATCAAAATGATTGTCTTAAGCATGTTTTAAAGCTGTACAGTGTTTGTTTACAATTGCAAAATAAGCTTTTATTTTGAGCTCTGATTAGGTAAAACAGTTGAACGAAGCTCATGAGGCATGTATAGTTTAGCTGATATTCTTCAACAATCAACCTCTACATATCATTCATTTTGTCACGCCATGACCTTAGTTATCTTTGTTTTCTTTATTATTTTGGTCAGGTCAGGGTGTGATGAGGGTGGTATGTGTGTTTTTGTCTTGTCTAGGTTTTTTTGTATATCTATGGGGTTTTGATATGTCTAGGTATATGTAGGTCTATGGTGGCCTGAATTGGTTCCCAATCAGAGACAGCTGTTTATCATTGTCTCTGATTGGGGATCCTATTTAGGTTGATATTTTACATTTAGGTTTTTGTGGGTTATTGTCTATGTGTAGTTGCATGTCAGCACTCGGTTTATCATAGCTCCACATTTGTGTTGTTGTTTTGTTTGTTTAAGTGTTCTTCGTTTATTAAAGAAGAATGTATTCATATCACGCTGCGCTTTGGTCTCCTCATTACGACGACCGTAACAGAATAACCCACCAAACCAGGAACAAGCAGCGTGAAAAGGAGGAACAAAGCTCAATGGGGAAATGGACCTGGGAGGAGATATTAGATGGAGCAGGACCCTGGACACAGCCGGGAGAGTATTGCCATCCTAAGGAGGAGTTAGAGGCAGCGAAAGCAGAACGGCGATACTACGAGGAGAAATACAGGAGAATAGAGGAACAGCGACGATATGAAGGTACACGGCTAGCACGGAAGCCCGAGAGTACAGTACCCAGTCCCGAGCGTCCGGCGACAGTACCCAGTCCCGAGCGTCCAGGCGACAGTACCCAGTCCCGAGCGTCCGGCGACAGTACCCAGTCCCGAGCGTCCGGCGACAGTACCCAGTCCCGAGCGTCCGGCGACAGTACCCAGTCCCGAGCGTCCGGCGACAGTAGTTTAGGTTTGGGGCCGGGAGTCCGCACCTTTGGGGGGGGTACATTTAAAAGTAAAAAAAAATGGATGTACTAATTGCAAACTGTAGCTTTAATAAGTGTATGACAGGTTGCTTGGTAGAGAGAGTCATAAAAGTGCGGAAATAGCATGGAGCAGACCAGCCCTGATTTCAGACTGGGCAGTAAAACGAGATGGGGGCTACTTTCCAAATGGTATCGTATTCCCTTTATAGTGAAAAGGGGGCCATTTGGGAGGCAACTGGAGTCTGTCTTGTGTACATATCACTGTCCTCATAACAAACCCACAAACAGAGTGTTGCTTTGAGTCATCTCATATTTATATTTGAGAGGGGTATGAGCAGATAATAGAACAAAGATTGTTGTGATCATCATCACATATTGGAAACCTGCGCTTGGCAGAACTATACAGAGACATGCAGCCTTTCTCTGTCAACTGGGTTTACTGTGAAACAGAGCAGGCACTGTTGGAGCAGTGTATCTAGCAATGCCTGTGTCCCAAATGGCACCTTATGCCCTATTTGGTGCACTACTCTTGACCAGGGCCCAAAGTAGTGTGTTATATAGGTATTAGGATGCCAGTTGGGACACAACCAGTGCTCACAGTACACAATGGAATATATTAAATTGTGTTCAGTAGGAAAAAAATCTAAATACAAACATTTTATGAAAATGAACCGGCTAACAAATACTGACTGTATTAGAGCAAACCGTGCGTGAAAAGACCCAATTATAATGTATTTTTAAATCTGTTTGTTGTTGGGTTGTTTGACATTATATCCTGCTATATATAAACAATTCTGTGTTTTGGGGTAGTACCAAACATGACTATAAAACAGGTCTAGCAAACAGCAGTTTTCAGCACATTCCAGATTTAGAAACATGTTCAGTGCCTGCGTCCCACAATGCACCCTATTCCCTATGTAGTGCACTACTTTTGACCAAAGCCAAGGAATCAACGGTAGTGTGCAAAATAGGGAATAGGGTGTCATTTGGGACGTTTGGATTCGGGTCTACATGAACATAACACATGGCACTCTCTGGTTCTCCATCAAAACTACAACCAGAGAAGGTTGTTGACTATCTCTGTTATAACCCCCATACACCTGGCTGTACACAAACGGACATATATTTACACAATCCACAAACAATCCACAAACATGACTCCATGTTTCCTGTGGTTAACTATAGCAAGTTCATTGGTCCATAGAGTTGGTGGGTCAGCCAGTCTCTCCATGTTGGGGATTTGTTTCTCATTGTTTCTCAGGTTCATTAAACTGGCCTATAAACACTATGGCTGCACATGCACACACACTAGTCAGAACACACTCATAAACCCACCGCTTTCAGTGGCTGTGGTCCCAAATGGGACTGCATTCTGTATATATGTAGTGCACTACTTTTGGCCAGGACTCATAGGGTGCCACTTGGAACACAGACACTGAAAGCTGTGGGTTTATGAGTGTGTTCTGATTAGCCTCCCTTCTCATCTCCTCCAGTCCAGTGACTAGCTACAGCACTATATTACGGTAAGAAGTTGAGAAGTCCCAGTCCAGGTTTCGAGATTTAGTTCCTGATCCCACTGATGTTGAGGGCCCCCGTCCTCTCTATTGGGGTACCGTGGTGTGTGTGTGGGATTTTGTTTGACGAAACATGAAGCAGAAGCAGGGGGTGGACGGTTGGTTCCCCCTAGAATACTGTTGGTTATGAGGTAACCTGAGCCTGGGTCTGTTATTGTTCTCTTAATAGCTGTGAGAACCATGTGTGTTCTGTGTCTCAAATAACACTATATTCAGTAGGTAAAAGTAGTGTACTAGGGTGACATTTGGGACGTACATTCAGACGTATTGGTGTGGCAGGTTGTGTGGATAAATACTTTCATCTCTATGTTGTGGTGTGAAATATAAACACGTCACACACACGGCGGGGCTATAGGATAGAAATCAGATCTTTAATAGAGGAAAATGAAGCACGGCACGTTTGTGATGTAAACTTCCAGAGCAGGTACATTTGGCATGATCAGTGGACTTATGTGTGTGATGTGTGTGTGTGTGTGTGTGTGTGTGTGTGTGTGTGTGTGTGTGTGTGTGTGTGTGTGTGTGTGTGTGTGTGTGTGTGTGTGTGTGTGTGTGTGTGTGTGTGTGTGTGTGTGTGTGTGTGTGTGTGTGTGTGTGTGTGTGTGTGTCTGTATGTGTGTGTGTTTGCATGTGGTTGCGTGTGTGTGTGGGTGCATGCCTGTGTGCCTGCATGTGTGTGTGCATGTGTGCCTGCTTGCTTGCTTTGCGTATGTGTGTGTAGGGTTTGAGAGTGGGGTAATAGGGGAAAGGAGGGCACAGACAGAAACAGGATTTCTTTAGAGACGACTACACCAATTGGTTTTGTTTGGCTATTTTTGAGAAGTCTGATCTCTTACTAACAGTGGCCTCAAGTCTATTCTTCTTCTTCTTCTTCTCCTTTAGAGCTAGAGGCCCTCCTCCTACCCTGAAGAGTGGTTAACCTCAGAGGATAAAAAGACAAGCAGTCCATCATCATATGAGTCATAGGTTAAGTCCAAAATAGTACCTTATCAAAAGTATATATCTATATATACTATATAGGGAACAGGGTTCAGGGTGCCATTTGGGACACATCCATAATGTTTGTCTGAGTCTGCCCTGGGCAAACTAAATATGTCTCTTCAGCCCACTGTAGCAGAGGAGGACATGAAATGATGTCTGTCTCTCCTTTCTGTCTGTCTGTCTGTCTGTCTGTCTGTCTGTCTGTCTGTCTGTCTGTCTGTCTGTCTGTCTGTCTGTCTGTCTGTCTGTCTGTCTGTCTGTCTGTCTGTCTCTTCTTTCTACCGTGGTTCACAGCGACACACCCTCTTTGGGGCCACAGCTCTGTGATGTCAGCAATCCAACTAACTTCATTGCTTGTATTATCTGCTATTATGGGATGGAGAAAAAAGGGAGATTATTGGTTCCTCGCAGTGAGCCAAGTCACGGTTGACTTACAGTTAGGGTGATATGGTGATCACACACACACACACACACACACACACACACACACACACACACACACACACACACACACACACACAAAGAGTATAGACTGCAGTATCAAAATGCATGCATCAAACACCCTCTCCCTGTTTATACAAGACATAAAGTGCTATATAAATAAACACTGTGTCAGCTGCTGTGTTCTGCCCTTTATTCTGCTTCCCTCCAGACATACAGTGTTCCCCATTTCCCCTCGCAAAGTTTGATCTTTATCCTACTCCCTCATTTACCTGTTAATGATAGTGTGTGCAATGTGTTGAATTCCTTCTCTGGATCTATCAGTGACACCTACCACCATACAATGTAATGTATTGGCTATGTACTACTGGACCATGCTATTATTCTCAGAAACTATTAGAAGTTAACTTACAATGACAAAAAACAAGCTCTATCTCCTGTCCTTGTTTTGTACCTCTGTCTATGTCTCTTCCCCAGGTAGTGTCCTGGTGGCGTCTGCGACCCTGGGCTGCTACCATCCGTATCCACGGGAGACTGCAGGTGGCTGAAGGCCAGGAAATTGCCTTGGGTCTTTGTGCCAACCCCCTCCTCCCCATCCCCCAAACACACACCCTCCTCCAGTCTTCCAAAATGGCACCGCATTCCCTATATAGTGCACATCATTTTGACCAATGCCTATATTCCTAATAGTGCACTACTTTTGACAAGAGCCCTTTGGGTACTACTTAAATGTAGTAGACTATTTAGGGAATAGGGTGCCATTTGGGATAAAGCCTTCATCTGTAGTGAGCACATCCATCTGTCTGCAGAGGTCTGATTCTTCACACTCAGTCAGCACCCTCCCTTTGGCAGCAGCAGCACGGACTGGCAGAGCCGCTACACTATCCATCCGTACAGTACGAACCTCGCCAAGGATGAGGATATCTAACTACTGTATCAGTGGGAACTGGGAAACAATTTCTCTCGTCCAGGGAAGCGGCTATAATGTGATGCACCTAGAGGCAGACAGACTGGCTGTGGGGGGTTTTAGATGCAGAAAACAGACAGTCATTCAGGCCACCAGGATCAATTCCAAACAGGCTCCTCCAACTTGTCCAGTCAAATCATACTCTTAGTAAAATGATAACCTGGTCCCAGATCTGTTTGTGCTCTTACCAACTCCATTGCTGTCATTGTCAATCCATGTTTGGCATAACAATGAGTGACAGGGAGTTTCATGATTAAAAATAAACAGATTTGCCTTCAGGCTAGTCAAATTATGCTTTTAGTCAAAGGATTTAAGCTTTGGTGGTAATTTATCAACCATTAATCAAATATCCATATATTCTGACACTAACGTTCCAGGGACTTTGTTCTGAGTCTGAGTACGATTCTGATGCAGATCTCTTTAATTCTCCTCCTGGAATGTATTCTGTTGTCTAGCAGTCTAGCAGTAGAATGAAGCCCCCTTTCACGGACGGGCTCAGGAATTCCCTAGCAAAACAATTCAATTGTTCAAGTAAATATTTCTTTGCCAGGGACCAAAACAGAGAGAACAGAGAGAAAACGATGGCGCTAATCTCATTACTTTGAAAAGTTGTCGCTTCACAGAGTCTGGAAAGTTCTGAGTTCTCAGTCCTTCAGCAATCACAAAGTCATGACAACAGGAGTTGGCATGGTAATGGTAATGAACACCCATTATTTGGCCTATGATGTCATTCTGCGTCCCAAATTGCACCCTATTCCCTACATAGTGCACTATGTAGGGAATAGGAAACTTCAGATGCACCTTTGTTTGGACCCATGCTTTAATCTTTAGAGACAGACAGACAGACAGACAGACAGACAGACAGACAGACAGACAGACAGACAGACAGACAGACAGACAGACAGACAGACAGACCTACATAACCTACAGTCATTCAGACAAGGGGATCTCCAGACAGTATTGCGCTCACTACCAACCCACATTCAGGCCTCACAAGTGGTGCTCAGCTAGTGTTTGTGATATATGTTCATATGCATTGTGCTGAGGAAAGAAGAGGATAACGCTATGCACTCAGGATCATCTGCTGGACTAGGGCCCAGAGTTTTTCCTGCCCAGGATATTCGTAGTCAGGGAAAACACTGGGCCCTAAGCATTAGTGATGTGCAGTTCACAAATGATTTGTTCTTTTTGACTGACTCTTTTGACTGACTCGAGAGTCATGATTTGTTGATTTGTTCTTTCGAGTGACTCATTCGTCGTTAATTTGACCTGCTGACTCATTCATTTTGGTAGTTTGTTTGATACACGCTCCTCCGGCTCAGTGGCTTCAGAGACGTGCTCCGACCAACAGCTGTCTATCATGTGTGTGCAGGAAAATGTATCATGCAGAGCAGATCTGAACACATGTTGAGAACTGATAATTGATTGCATGGTGCAATAATTAATGCAATGAATTATTAATGAATGTTATGATGGACACAGCTTTGTAGAACCAAAACATACAAGCTTACACTTGATTTGGATAGTCCATCTGTAGATACTCTACAGACTAGCTACAGACTATCAATAACATTGCAACTATCTACTAACCCTAACCCTAACCCTAGCCCTAACCCTTACACTAACCTTAACCCTTATCCAAACTCTAGACTTAACCCTAACTTACCCTAACCCTGGCTCTAAACCTAAACGTTAACCTTATTCTAAACATTAGCCTAACTGCAAGCAGTTGCTTATCAACAGATTTGTTTGTTGATAGTATGACTGTCATTAGAGCATCTACAGATTGACTATCTAAAGTGTGACCACATTCACTGCCTCTGCTCATCAAACTTGAGAATTAACCATTTGGGGATGCTACACTTTGCAAACCACTATTGTGCTTATCACCCTCACGGCAGTCTAGCTAGTCTAGAATTCCACAAAGCCTGGTCTCTGCTCCAGTCCGTTGGTGGAGTTCATCAGAAACTTCCTTCAACATGGAGTGGAGTTTAGTCAGCCAACGGCAGTCAAACGACACATTAGGCCAAGAGTCGTTCACAATCTAGTTCGGTTTGCAGCCACAACTAGACCTCGTTTCTAATGTATCAAGAAATAATCTTATATCCATGCCTAGCAATCAGCAAATGTATATTGTTTAAAGCTCACTTTTACAAGTCTCAGTCACAAATGAAAGCTCTAATAAGCCCCCTGGTGAACTACGTGAACAAGAGGCTTGTAGAATCATGACTCTTTCCAGTTTTCGGTTAATCGTTAGCCGGTAGGGGATCCTGCGTGCTCTGGGCATTACTGACTCAAATGAACAAAATTAGTCTAAATATTTGTTCTTTGGACTGAACAAGTCAAAAAGATCAGAGTCAGTAAATAGAGCTGAACTTCCCGTCACTACTAACCATAACACCCCAGAATAGTGCTAATTATTTGACTATATAGTTGAATGCATCAATGTGCCTCATACTACACAGTCCAGAGGTTATATGTAGTCTAGTGGCAATCAGGATACAGATGTAGAATCGTAATTTCATCACTCTTTTGTTGCTGAGAATTTTCCTGCAAAGCAGGAAATGCAAACTTATAGTGCATTTGAGTTTTTAAAAGGCTTTTAAAGTATGTCATTTCTTGATTTGCCCTAACAACATGTTTTATCAACCCCTACAAACATTTCCATTATTTATAATCCACACAACAAT
This sequence comes from Oncorhynchus clarkii lewisi, assembly GCF_045791955.1. Classification (NCBI taxonomy): domain Eukaryota; kingdom Metazoa; phylum Chordata; class Actinopteri; order Salmoniformes; family Salmonidae; genus Oncorhynchus; species Oncorhynchus clarkii. The sequence goes on from NC_092170.1 coordinate 16,558,627, forward strand.
TCACATTTCCTGTTGCTGCAGGATTATTTTCCTGCTGTAGCAAACTGGCTCAAATTAAGATCCTACATCTGTAGGGCATTAGAGATTAGAGATTGCCCTGAACTGATCTCACCCTATAGGACCTTGTCACTCTGAGTGTTTTAGGAGAGGCCTGGTTTGATTCCATACTTTGCAAACAATGGGAAGAAGTCAGATGTAAATAAGGTTGTGGTTAACCTCATGACTTGGCCCATATGATTGTGCAGAACAACAACTATATTTCATATGGTAAATGCCATATGGGATGGTACATCTTTAGCCCAGTGAGCAAGTTTAAATGTATTTTTTTAAACAGATTGATCATTATTTGGCTAGTAATGGGAGCTGCAAGTAAAGAAATGGTCCGATGTGTTAGAAATGCCCATGTAGATTTCTGCGTCCCTGGCCGGAAGGGGGAGAAGACACACATATCAGGACTCTAGAGTGGTTGTTTTCCTAACCTCACCAACCAACACATTGTTTTTCAGGTCATGTGACACACACGGGGTGCATCCCAAATGGCACCCTATTCCCTATATAGTGTACCTCTTTGACCAGGGCCCACGAGGTGCACAATATAGTGCACTTTTTAGGCAATAGGGTGCCATTTAGGAGACACGCATGGTCATGGCCGCACATTAACATAATGAGAAACAGAGGAGGTGAAAGGAGTGAATGGTCAGAAATGATAAATAGCTCTTTACTGAGCAGCTGGGGACAACGGCCCTGCTTCAGACCTGCATGGGTTCAGGTGGGTTCAAATACTATTTGCATTCTTTCAGCTACTTTTAGCCCTGCTTTAGCCTGCATGGGGTACCAAGTGGGCAGAGTTTGCACTTCTCCATTGACTATGACTATTGTATTGGTTCCATTATGCCAGGCAAGCTCAATTAACCCAGCTCATTTTTGAACCAATGTCTGTGTGGTTGACTGATTTAATCCCAGAGTCAAATACCAAGGAGAAATTACACTTGCATTTAATTCCAGTTCATTCAAAAAAACAACAACGATGTGTTCAATGTTCCTGAGCTACAATGTAGGCCTGCAATGTGTAAGCAGTATAGACAGTAAATCAGCCATCCTTCATATATGTGTTGGGAGGATTGATGCCCGGTCCCCACCATTCTGCCTTTGAAAACACAAGGGGCAAACTTCTCTCCCTAAATCCTTTAGAAGCTTCATTCTCTGTGGTGTGAGTGTGTGTGAAACCACATGCACACACACGCATGCATGGTCACACACCCTACGTACCAGTACCCATTTCCTCCCTCTGCTGTGGTCCAATCCTGGAGCATAGACAGATGGTGTCCCTCCCACTCAACAGGATCAAAACAAACCACTCCAAAGGCTTCTGGGAATGAAGAGCTCTGTCCGTGGTTAGTTCATCTAAATGTGTCATCAAATACATGAAAAACCCGTTTCTTTCTATGTTTGTTCCTTTACTGATGTTCTCCAACAGGGATATGAATGTGCACACTAGCGAACACACATACCCCACATGAAAAAATGTTCTACTATAATATGGTATATATTTATATACTATAGCATTCAATGTAGTGTTTTTGTGAACATGACCGTAGTATACAGAAGTATTTACTATAGTGTTTTTGTTCCTCCTTGAGGAAACCTACTGGACAAATACTAAAAGAGCAAATTTTCTATAACCAGTACACTCTTAGAAAAAAAGTTGCTATCTAGAACCAAAGGTTATCCTATCAGGACAGCCAAAGAACCCTTTCAGAGCCCTTTTTGGTAGGACTGGAGTCTGACTGGATAGTCCAGAATTTCTGCTCGTTTCTATAACCTGTAGGGAACACAGCATATGGTCTATTTTGGCATGTAGGTTTCTCACTCATGGGTGGCACAAATTGAGATACGGGGAGGAGAATGGGTGGGGTATATGCAAATTAATACTATGGTATTAATATAGTTTAAAAACAGTAGTGTTTTTGCGGACGTTACAATAGTATTTACTATAGTATTCTAGAGTATACCACATCATTTTATAGTAAGTACTAAACATGATCAAGGGATACATACTACAATGTGTAGTACAGTATCTGCAGTATACTTCAAAATTATATAGTAAGTACTAAACATGATCAAGGGATACATACTACAATGTGTAGTACAGTATCTGCAGTATACTTAAAAATTATATAGTAAGTTCTAAACATGATCGAGGTATACTACCGTGTGGAGTATATTATGTTTAGTATTATATAGTAAGTACTATAGTATTCTATAGTAAACTGTGGGACTGAAAGTCTAAGTCTCTGAATCCAGCAGGGTAGGGTGAAGGAAGCTACAGATGGTAAAGTTGTCTGGAGGTGATGTAGAGATTGCAGAGAGACTGGAGGCCTTATACAGACTAGTTGGCAGGTAAAGGTAATCTTCTCCATAATTATCTTAGTCTCTTTCTGTCCTCTCTCTCCTGCTCTCTTTCTCCCGCTCTCTGTCTCTCCAGGTGACAGCACCTCATGAGCAATTGACACCACAAATATAAATAACAATGTCCCCATTTCCACAACAATAAGCAGTAATCAATTTTCCTTGCTTTAAACATGGCAAAGAAATCAGTCCTTAAAGCTGTCGTTGGGTAATATAGTTGTAATTGCTCCTGTCCCTGATGGAGCCTAACCAAAATACTGCTCATGTTACCTTGGAAAATAAATCGCCCCACTAGCCTCTGGTTTGATCCCAACTGAGGGCAAGGACAAAGAATGTGTCCCAAATGGCACCCTATTCACTATGTAGTGCACTACTTTTGACCAGGACCCATAGCTTGGTCTAAGGTAGTGCACTATATAGGCAATAGGGTGCCATTTACCACACACTGTAGCCAAAGACAACATCCAGGAAAATGAAAATGTTGTCTGAGTTCTATTAAAGTGCTTCCTCTGTGGCACATAGCTACATGACCTGAATGGACGACATTTATATTCTATAAATCCTATGAAAATAAATGATTCTTATTGGGGCCTCAATGTCTCTCTTGTTTAATGTTAGTGGGCCATAGTCTTCCGCTGCACGACGTAGCCTCTCTGTGGCCTTACAGCTGCATGGCCTCAATGCATCAGACCTCTACTGCCAGACATTTTCATGCTGCTGAATAGTTCAAATCTGTGCAAAAACTTCCGTAAAACTCAAAGTAAACTGGCAGTGTGATTTAATTCAACACTTTTCTTCACCAAGTGTGCGATTGTTTAACTAGTTTTGTAAACTGAACAATTCATAGACCTATTATTGCACATTTCCAAAGAAAAGTTTCAAATGAAATCTCGCTGCCAGATTATAGTATGGTTTACAGTACTTTTGCACAGATGTGTGCTCTTTTGCACTACAAAAATGTGATTCTATATACTGTGTGACTCTCAGGAATATACTATGTGACCAGGGCCTGCCATGAGTTGTACAATGCAACAGAACAGAACATCCGAGCAGCTCTGTTGTCTATATTTTTATTTATCCTTCAAATCAACATCTGCATCCCAAATGGCACCCTATTCCCTACTACTTTTGACCAAAGCCCTATGAGCCCTTCCTGACCTTCGATATTTCATATTGTGAAAAGTCATGCTTTTGACATTACATGCAACATTGTACTGAGTAAGAAAATCCCATTCTTCGAACGAGTTTAGGAACCGAACACGACAACTGTAAAGTGTTGGTAAAGCAGGGAGTAGCCAGGAAGAGAGGTACTAGGGTGGAGTAGGAGGTATAGTAAAGTTCTGTCCCAAATGGCAGCCTATCCCCTTCTGTATATAGTGCATTACTTTTGAGTAGAGCCTTGGTCAAAGGTAGTGCAAAAGTAATGCACCACATATAGTGTCATTTGGGATGTAGCTATCTCTAATAAAGAGAGACTGGGCCAGGGGAAGGCCTAACGTCAGCATGTCATGTTTCAGTATTAGTCATACCCAGATGGTGTATATAGACACACAGATCTGTTATGATACAGTCAAGGCCACATGAACAAACACTGAAATCAGGCCAGGTCTGTGTCCCTAAAGCCACCCTGTTCCCTATGTACTATAGTGCATATAGCCTATAGGGCTGGTCAAAAGTAGTGCACTAAATAGGCAATAGGGTGCAATTTGGGATGTAGCCTAGGACTAAAAATACATTGATGGGTTTATAAATCAGGAAATTACAGATAAATATATAATTATTTGAATGGTCATGAAGATTAATGGCTTTGTAACCGTGGAAACAGTAAATCAGGACATCACTCCTTGGTGCTTTGATGGGTAGACCTTTTCTCCGCCCATCCTGCCCAGTCAGGCGGTCGACAGAGTTTGGATGAGAGTCCTCATCCTTCGGGTAGGGAGTCATCTTACGGTGTGACTCACCATTCTGGAAATATAGAGAAGAGTTCCAGCCAATTCATTAACAGAGTGGTGAGAGAGGAGAGAAGCTGGAGATTGGGAACAACCGAGTGCTTCTGCATGTCAACAAGGTCACAGAGGACTTATCAATGACCATCATTCTGGAGATGGAGACTACAGTATGCAGAAATACCTTTGAAATAGTGGTGATAGTTGGAAGGTGGCCTGTTATTTATTTTGACTTAATCTGCACTTTAGGCACACACAAAAAAAGCCACGGTAGAGCTTTGCAAGACTGGAGTTGAAGCACGCTTATAAAAGTTAGAGAAGTTAATATATGACAATTCTTGAAGACAGCAATCTCCGTCTTTGAGAGCAGACTAACATTCACACCAGAGGGTTCATCGTCATAACAATAAAAACAAATAAAAGTTTATTTGACATTCCATAACATTTCTCTTCCTTACTCTACGTTAACGTTAGATAAATACATACACTCAAAAGTTTGGAAATGTCCTTGATTATGAAAAAAGAAAAAAGAAAAGCACATTTTTTGTCCATTAAAAAAAATTAAGTTGATCAGAAATACAGTGTAGAAATTGTTAATGTTGTAAATTACTATTGTAGCTGGAAACTGCTGATTTTTTATGGAATATCTACATAGGCGTACATAGGCCCATTATCAGCAACCATCACTCCTGTATTCCAATGGCACGTTGTCTTAGCTAATCCAAGTTTATCATTTTAAAAGGATCATTAGAAAACCCTTTTGCAATTATGTTATCACAGCTGAAACTGTTGATCTGAATAAAGAAGCAATAAAACTGGCCTTCTTTAGACTAGTTGAGTATCTGGAGCATCAGCATTTGCAGGTTTGATTACAGGTTCAAACTTTCCTCTGAAACTCGTCAGTGTATTCTTGTTCTGTGAAATTAAGGCTCTTCCATGCGAGAAATTGCCAAGAAACTGAAGATCTCGTACAGCGCTGTGTACTACTCCCTTCACAGAACAGTGCAACGTGGCTCTAACCAGAATAGAAAGAGGAGTGGGAGGCCCCGGTGCACAACTGAGCAAGAGGACAAGAGCATTAGAGTGTCTAGTTTGAGAAACACCAGTCTCAACGTCAACAGTGAAGAGGCAACTCCGGGATGCTGGCCTTCTAGGCAGAGTTCCTCTGTCCAGTGTCTGTGTTCCTTTGCCCATCTTAATCTTTTCTTTCTATTGGCCAGTCTGAGACATGGCTTTTTCTTTGCAACTCTACCTAGAAGGCCAGCATCCCGGAGTCACCTCTTCACTGTTGACGTTGAGACTGGTGTTTGCGGGTACTATTTAATGAAGCTGCCAGTCCAGGTCTTGTCTTATATAAGGGAGAGGCTGAGTCACAGTGCTTCTCTCAACAATAGACCTCGTCATCATAAACCACCATTCTCCCAGGGCTGGACCCACCTTAAAACCTAAACAAACAAACAAACAAACAGACAGACAGACAGACAGAGACCCCAACCTTTTCTTCTCCCCTCCCAGGTGTGTATCTCAGGTTCACTCTAACTCTATATGGCTGTTTGATATGTCTAGTTCCACAGCTGAGAGTCTCCTGGTAGGAGGAGGTATAGGATTAAATTGGCTTTGGATTTCCTGTCGGGGGAAGTGTACATTATAGCCCTCCCCTCTGGACTTCTCTTATTTACTCCAAACTGAGGCTCCACGTCCAACTTCCCTCCCATTCTCTCTGTTCCTGTGTCAACTGGTTGACTCTGAAGCCTTTTCTCAGCATACTCCACTCTAATCTGATTATTGGAGGTATTCCCAGTACATCATGGGAAAAGGCTGTGTTGAAGCCCAGCAAGCCTCCACGACTCCAGGCCTCAGAGCGACAGAGGGAGAGAGAGTTTCATGGAGAAGAGGAAGGGAAGAGGATCTGTCTTTTTCCGTTCCTTCCTCTCTCTCTCTCTCTCTCTCTCTCTCTCTCTCTCTCTCTCTCTCTCTCTCTCTCTCTCTCTCTCTATGTCTGGTGCTGTGGAGCATCAAACTCTGTGTCTGTGACTGGGAAACCCCACACTGACCACAGACTAACAGCAGATGTACAGGAGAGGAGAGCAGGGTTACAGTAACAAACTACAGGTGGAAAGATTAGAAACATAGCTAGCATGGCTCTAGCAAAGAGATCATCTCTAAGAAACTAGCTTCTCAAGGAGACCATCTCGAAGAAACTAGCTTCTCGAGGAGACCATCTCGAAGAAGCCAGCCACAAATTCCTGCATTTTACTTTGCATCTTATCTGAACCGTCAAGAAACAAACAGGCCAGACATGTAGTGAAGTTCCTCGTTAGTGTGGTAACCTCGTTTCTTCCTGATGGTAAGAGCCTGGGCCAGCGGGCCGTAACCGAGCCTGGAAGGCATTGTTGTTTCACGCATGAGGAACCATCAGTCGTATTGCCTCATTACAGACTGGTAGTGGAGTGCTCGGCCATCTCCTCCCTCCTCTTCACTCTCTCCTTCCTCCTATCCTCCTCCCCCTCTCTCCTCTCCCCTCAGCCCTCTCCTCTCATTTTACAATGACATTTTAGTAATTTAGCAGACACTCTTATCCACAGCGACTTACAATTATTTGTCTTAATATAGCTCAGTGAGACAACAACATATCACAATCGTAGCAAGTACATTTTCCCTCAATAAAATAGTTATCAGCAAAGTTAGTGGTAGCAGGAAAAGACAAGTGCAATTTCTCCTCTCCCCGAGGGGCTGGGAGTGTTAGCCTCCAGACTACAGAGGAAGCAGGAGTGGCTGGGCCATGCAAAGCCTTTTCCGGACCATAAACGACAGGTTTATTTTTAATGTTTTGCCCCAATGTGCCTCGCTTCCTAAAATACCTTTCATGCTAAACAAAACGCTGGGTGTGCAGGGCCTGCCAGAGCCCTTTCTCTCTGCCTGTCTGCCTTTTGGAGGACTGGCTGGCTGGCTGGTTGGTTGGTTGGTTGGTCAGGCAGGCAGGCAGCAGGTCTTGGTTTCTGGGCATTGGTGGAGAGAGACAGGGGTAGTCACCTGGGCCCAAATACCCAGCCACAAGTGGCCTATGCATCATGTCATCATGTTGTCAATGGGTGGAACTCTGTTTGTGTGTGTCAGTGAGTGTGTGACTAGGTGTGAGCGTGCTTGTGTTTGTGTGTGTGCGTGTCTTTGCTTGTATTTGTGTGTCATTGCAGTGGAATGGCGAAGCGTCGCGCAGGGGAATGAATGGAAGAGAGAAGTATTATTTAATGTGTGGGTCTTTTCCATGCCACAATATGCTACAATACTCAGCTCTGATGTAGGACTTGAATAATATTTCACAGTTGAAATAGAGCAAAGCAACATGTTGCTAAATACATTACCACTGCCGTATATTTCAAGTTAAGGTTTTTGCGGCGCTTGCAAAGACAATGCAAAGTTGGCTCTTAATAAATATCGCCTTCACGTGACTTAAAATCCTTGTATGTTTTACTGTATGTTATTCAGACTGGATATTCAGACACTTTTAGGTGCCTCTGTGATGATGAGGGTGTAGAATTGGTATTTCAACTTTATTTTATTCATTTGACATTTGTTAAGAATAACCTTATATTTACAACTTATTTCCAATATGTTTTATCTCTTATTTTACAACCCCAGTAGCTCCAGTGAGGAATGAGGCTGGTTCTGGGCCTTTGTCTGAGTTTGGTTTTAGGTATGGGTTTGTGGCGGGTGCTGGTGGAATGGGTCTGGGTTTGGGCTTGACTCTGTCTGGATTTGAGTTTGGGGCCTGGTCCTGCAGGTCTGGGCCTGGGTCTGGGTGTGACTGCTGGGTGATTTCCAGAAAGTTCCTTCTCACAGCTGAAGTCTCTCTACCCTGCCTGTTTTCACCCCGCTGCACCACAGGCCTCTTTATGAGGTTAATCCACTTCCGCTGAGCTCTACACCCTCAGAGCCTGTCACGATAACACTGCCGCCAACGCAGCCGAGCCAGCACATCAAACACGACTCCACGCCTAACAAACAGACACATCTGGCCTAATCAGAAACATGATGGGAGTGGATGGGGTGCAGCTGTCTGCCGCTACAATCAATGCCCACACCGCTTCAACCGACCGGCCTACAATTCTGGGCCACATGTGGAGAGAAAGAGGGGAAAGAGAGAGAGGCTAGAGAGAGAGAGGGAGAGAGAGGAAGAGGACCATCTCACGTAAGGTGCAGATGTTTCCCTTCCTTCTTATTCCTGCCTCAGAATCACCACCACAAGGAAAATTGTGCTGCTGTGTGACTATGAAGTGGTGCTAGAAAATTGTGGATGTTGGTGCTCCACCCAGATCTGATTCAGTACTGGAGGACAAACAGGACAAACCGCTGGGCTGAGGGTTGCCACCATGCAGGATGGAGGGGTGGAGGAAGGGAGGGAGGGATGCCTGTCACCACGCAGCAAGCTGAGTGAAAGCAGGGAATTTGAGAAAAACATGTTTCCCCTTCTAGACAAAGTAGTGAGTGTGCACCACTAACCACCCCCTCCACTCTAAGCTCTGCTGATAATACCATTTATATAGTAGCCATCTGACACTATTCTGTATGTGACATTTAATATGACGGTCTTGTCTCTTCTTCTTATTGGTGTCCTTGAGTATTGGTTTCTTAGCAGCGATTCGACCATGAAGGCCTGATTCATGCAGTATCTTCTGAACAGTTCATGTCTAGATGTGTCTGTTACTTGAACTCCGTGAAGCATTTATTTGGGCTGCATTCTGAGGTGCAGTTAACTGAATTCTCTGCAGCAGAGGTAACTCTGGATCTCCCTTTCCTGTGGCGGTCCTCATGAGAGCCAGTTTCATCATAGTACTTGATGGTTTTTGCGACTGCACTTGAAGAAACTTTCAATGTTCTTGAAATGCTCCGTATTGACTGACCTTCATATCTTAAAGTAATGATGGACTGTCGTTTCTCCTTGCTTATTTGAGCCATTTTTGCCATAATATGGACTTGGTCTTTTTTACCAAATAGACCTACCTTATCACAACACAATTGATTGGCTCAAACGCAAAAGAAATTCCACAAATGAACTTTTAACAAGGCCCACATGTTTATTGAAATGCAATCCAGGTGACTACCTCATGAAGCTGGTTGAGAGAATGTAGAATGTAGAAAATGTAGAAAATAGTAAAATATAGAAAAACCCTTGAATGAGTAGGTGTGTCCAAAGTTTTGACTGGCACTGTATATACTTGTTATATATTTGACCCTTTTCTCGAAGTTGAAATTCCACAAGTTGGTGTTTGGTGTTTTCTGTATGTAATTTCTAGTATGGCTGTTGTGTTATATGCTGCTAAAGCTTCTTTACCAGAAGTCCTCTGTCTTATTCTGGTCTCATAGTGTAATTACAGTGTTGGACTCCCGAGGCATTTCCCTTACTAAACTGACCAGGATTTTTATTCATTCAAAACAGGCTGTTCTTTAAGTGCCTGCTAGTCACATAGAATCCTAAAGCTAACTGACACAAACGACTTAACTGACTACCTCTCCTGTTAATTTGACATGTCGAACAACAGTGATGTTTCTTAGTATGCATCTTTATTGTATCACTAGCCTGGTCCCAGATCTGTTTGTTTGCTTTCTAACTGCATTACTCATTCTCAAGCCATACATCTGAGGCATGACAATGAGTGACAAGGAGTTGGCATGATAGCACAAACAATGTTGATAGTAAAATAGTATGTTTGAATCAACGTCATTGTTTCAACGTTGTGCTATGAACCTAATATTAATATTGTAATATTGAATATTGAAATAAAGCGACAGTCCAATGATTCCTGCCTGAACATTGACTCCTACTGGTATATGAGGGGTAATGCACTTCAGAAAAAATAAGTCTACCATCCAGATTTTTTTTGTTTTTTTGTTTTTATTTCACCTTTATTTAACCAGGAAGGCTAGCTGCGACCTGGCCAAGATAAAGCAAAGCAGTTCGACACATACAACAGCACAGAGTTACACATTGAATAAACAAGCATACAGTCAATAATACAGTAGAAAAAGTATATATACAGTGTGTGCAAATGAGGTAGGATAAGGAAGGTATAAGGCAATAATTAGGCCATGGTGGCGAAGCAATTACAATATATCAATTAAACACTGGAATGGTAGATGTGCAGAAGATGAATGTGCAAGTAGAGATACTGGGGTGCAAAAGAGCAAGATAAATAAATAAATACAGTATGGGGATGAGGTAGTTGGATGGGCTATTTACAGATGGGCTATGTACAGATGCAGTGATCTGTGAGCTGCTCTGACAGCTGGTGCTTAAAGCGAAGGGGATATGAGTCTCCAGCTTCAGTGATTTTTGCAGTTCGTTCCAGTCATTGGCAGCAGAGAACTGGAAGGAAAGGCGGCCAAAGGAAGAATGGGCTTTGGGGGTGACCAGTGAGATATACCTGCTGGAGTGTGTGCTACGGGAGGAAGCTGCTATGGTGACCAGTGAGCTGAGATAAGGCGGGGCTTTACCTAGCAGAGACTTGTAGATGACCTGGAGCCAGTGGATTTGGCGACGAATATGAAGCGAGGGCCAGCCAACGAGAGCGTACAGGTCGCAGTGGTGGGTAGTATACGGGGCTTTGGTGACAAAACGGATGGCACTGTAATATACTGCATCCAATTTGTTAAGTAGAGTGTTGGAAGCTATTTTAAAAATGACATCGCCTAGGTCGAGGATCGGTAGGATGGTCAGTTTTACGAGGGCATGTTTGGCAGCATGAGTGAAGGATGCTTTGTTGCGAAATAGGAAGCCGATTCTAGATTTAATTTTGGATTGGAGATGCTTAATGTGAGTCTGGAAGGAGAGTTTACAATCTAACCAGACACCTATGCATGTGTCTAAGTCAGAACCGTTCAGAGTAGTGATGCTGGATGGGCGGGCAGGTGCGGGCAGCAATCGGTTGAAGAGCATGCATTTAGTTTTACTTGCATTTAAGAACAGTTGGAGGCCATAGAAGGAGAGTTGTAATGGCATTGAAGCTTGTCTGGAGGTTAGTTAACACAGTGTCCAAAGAAGGGCAAGAGGTATACAGAATGGTGTCGTCTGAGAGTCACCAGCAGCAAGAGCGAAATCATTGATGTATACAGAGAAGAGAGTCGGTCCGAGAATTGAACCCTGTGGCACCCACATAGAGACTGCCAGAGGTCCGGAAAACAGGCCCTCGATTTGACACACTGAACTCTATCAGAGAAATAGTTGGTGAACCAGGCGAGGCAATCATTTGAGAAACCAAGGCTGTTGAGTCTGCCGTTAAGAATGTGGTGATTCACAGAGTCGAAAGCCTCGGCCAGGTCGATGAATACGGCTGCACGGTAATGTCTCATATCGATGGCGGTTATGATATCGTTTAGGACCTTGAGCGTGGCTGAGGTGCACCCATGACCAGCTCTGAAACCAGATTGCATTGCAGAGAGTGGGTTTTGAAATGGTCGGTGATCTGTTTGTTAACTTGGCTTTCGAAGACCTCAGAAAGGCAGGGTAGGATAGATATAGGTCTGTAGCAGTTTGGGTCTAGAGTGTCTCCCCCTTTGAAGAGGGGGATGACCGTGGCAGCTTTCCAATCTTTGGGAATCTCAGACGGACGAAAGAGAGGTTGAACAGGCTAGTAATAGAGGTTGCAACAATTTCGTCAGATAATTTTAGAGAGGGTCCAGATTGTCTAGCCCGGCTGATTTGTAGGGGTCCAGATTTTGCAGCTCTTTCAGAACATCAGCTATCTGGATTTGGGTGAAGGAGAAATGCGAGAGGCTTGGGCGAGTTGCTGTGGGGGGTGCAGGGCTATTGACCGGGGTAGGGGAAGCCAGTTGGAAAGCATGGCCAGCCATAGAAAAATGCTTATTGAAATTCATAATTATAGTGGATTTATTGGTGGTGACAGTGTTTCCTAGCCTCAGTGCAGTGGGCAGCTGGGAGGAGGTGCTCTTATTCTCCATGGACTTTACAGTGTCCCAGAACTTTTTTGAGTTTGTGCTACAGGATGCAAATGTCTGCTTGAAAAAGCTAGCCTTAGCTTTCTTAACTGCATGTGTATATTGGTTCCTAACTTCCCTGAAAAGTTGCATATCACAGGGGCTATTCGATGCTAATGCAGAACACCACAGATGTCTACGTACCATGCTTAGCTTTGGAAACAAGCTGTGCTTAATTCCACTGCGCTATTATGTCAACACATTTAGATAATAAGCAGCTTCCATACTCATTTGAATAGACTAACTAAATAGCATTGAATAGTTGAAAGTAACTAACTTTTCTTACACAAGCTGAATGTGAAAGTAAATTCGCAGTGAGGTTGGGTTATGTATGCTACATTGACATCTGATTTGCACAATGGACACAATCATTTCCATAGCTACAGGTAACTGCCAAAATAAAGGAAACACTTGAGTAAATGAGGGATACAAAGTATATTGAAAGCAGGTTCAGCCAAACAAATCAAAACAAATATTTTTTGTCACATACGCCGAAAACAACAGGTGTCGACCTTACAGTGAAATGCTTACCTAACCAACAATGCAGTTTATAGAAAGATGAGTGTTAAGTAATAATAGATAAGTAAAACTTAAAATACAAATAAAAATAACAAGTAATTAAAGAGCAGCAGTAAAATAACAGTAGCAAGACTATATACAGGGGGTACTGGTACAGAGTCAATGTGCGGGGGCACAGGTTAGTCGAGGTAATTGAGGATATTATGCACATGTAGGTAGAGGTAAAGTGACTATGCATAGATAATAAACAGAGAGTAGCAGCAGCGTAAAAGAGGGGGTGGGGGGGGGGGGGGGTAGCCATTTGATTAGCTGTTTGGGAGTCTTATGGCTTGGGGGTAGAAGCTGTTAAGAAGCCCTTTGGACCTAGACTTGGCGCTCCGGTAGCAGAGAGAACAATCTATGACTAGGGCGGCTGGAGTTTTTGACAATTTTTAGGGCCTTCCTCTGACACCGCCTGGTAGGTCCTGGATGGCAAAAAGTGTGGCCCCAGTGATGTACTGAGCCGTACGCACTACCCTCTGTAGTGCCTTGCGGTCGGAGGCCGTGCAGTTGCCATACCAGGTAGTGATGCTCTCGATGGTGCAGCTGTAGAACTTTTTGAAGATCTGAGGACCCATGTCAAATCTTTTCAGTCTCCTGAGGGGGAATAGGCTTTGTGTGTTTGGACCATGATAGTTTGTTGGTGACGTGGACACCAAAGAAATTGAAGCTCTCAACCTGCTCCACTACAGCCCAATCAATGAGAATGGGGGCGTGTTCGGTCCTCCTTTTCCTGTAGTCCACAATCATCTCTTTTGTCTTGATCATGTTGAGGGAGAGGTTGTTATCCTGGCACCACACAGCCAGGTCTCTGACCTCCTCCCTATAGACTGTAGGCTCAGGAACCATACAGGTGTGATTCCTGAGTTAATTAAGCATTAACATACCAAGTGTGATTAGGGTTATGTATAAAAATGCTGGGCAGGCCATTATTTTGGCTACCATGGCTATTCCCCTGTGTTACAACCCCCATATGATTACAATGCCCCCATCCATAGGGCATGAGTGGTCATTGCATGGTTTAATGAGCATGAAAACGATGTAACCGATATGCCATGGGTGTCTCAGTCACCAGATCTCAACCCAAATTGAACACTTACGGGAAATTCTGGAGCGGCGTCTTATGCAGCATTTTCCACCACCGTCAACAAAACACCAAATGATGGAATTTCTCGTTGAAGAATGTTGTCGCATCCCTCCAATAGAGTTCCAGACACTTGTAGAATCTATGACAAGATGCATTGAAGCTGTTCTGAAGCTTTATGTTGGTGTTTCCTTTATTTTGGCAGTTACCTGTAGACACACTATAATTTGTCCATGGTTGATTGGATCTTTTGAAGTTAAGAAAAAGTTGGCAATAGCCCTATAAATAGGATGCCAAATTCTTGATGTGAACAATAAACTTTTACCTTTTGATATTGTGTTTTATATATGTAATTCATAATATACAGTATATATACTATCCAAGAAGAATATACATCTCCTTTAAATGGTGATATTTGGTTGTGTTCACAATTCAATATCCAGTATGTCTACAAATTAATGGTTGATATGGTAGTATGTTCACATCTCCATCTCAACCAAAAATGTATGTTAAAGAATAGCACTAAATCAAATCAAACTTTAAATGCACTTCGAATAAAGTTAGATTTGATTTAGTCCTATTTTTCAACTTTGATTTTTACTTTAGATGGAGACTTGAATCCAACATATTACTAACTTGTAGATTAAATTGGAAATCATATACAAAACAACAAAAAACAAAAAATATACAAAAGGTAGACATGTGTTTTAAATATCATGAATTTGGCATCCTATTTGTAGGGCTAATGATAACTACTTCTAAACTTCCAAAGATCCAATCAACCATGAATGAATGATAGTATCCTAGCTACATGTTGAAATGACTGTGTCCTTTGTTGGGCAAATTAGATGTCAGTGTTGCCTACATAAACCCAAACTCACTCCGAATGTATTTTCATAGACAATTGCATAAGAAAAGTTAAAGAAATTACTTTCAACTAGTCAATGTTATTTAGCTTGTCTACAGTGCCTTGCGAAAGTATTCGGCCCCCTTGAACTTTGCGACCTTTTGCCACATTTCAGGCTTCAAACATAAAGATATAAAACTGTATTTTTTTGTGAAGAATCAACAACAAGTGGGACACAATCATGAAGTGGAACGACATTTATTGGATATTTCAAACTTTTTTAACAAATCAAAAACTGAAAAATTGGGCGTGCAAAATTATTCAGCCCCCTTAAGTTAATACTTTGTAGCGCCACCTTTTGCTGTGATTACAGCTGTAAGTCGCTTGGGGTATGTCTCTATCAGTTTTGCACATCGAGAGACTGAACATTTTTCCCATTCCTCCTTGCAAAACAGCTCGAGCTCAGTGAGGTTGGATGGAGAGCATTTGTGAACAGCAGTTTTCAGTTCTTTCCACAGATTCTTGATTGGATTCAGGTCTGGACTTTGACTTGGCCATTCTAACACCTGGATATGTTTATTTTTGAACCATTCCATTGTAGATTTTGCTTTATGTTTTGGATCATTGTCTTGTTGGAAGACAAATCTCCGTCCCAGTCTCAGGTCTTTTGCAGACTCCATCAGGTTTTCTTCCAGAATGGTCCTGTATTTGGCTCCATCCATCTTCCCATCAATTTTAACCATCTTCCCTGTCCCCGCTGAAGAAAAGCAGGCCCAAACCATGATGCTGCCACCACCATGTTTGACAGTGGGGATGATGTGTTCAGGGTGATGAGCTGTGTTGCTTTTACGCCAAACATAACGTTTTGCATTGTTGCCAAAAAGTTCAATTTTGGTTTCATCTGACCAGAGCACCTTCTTCCACATGTTTGGTGTGTCTCCCAGGTGGCTTGTGGCAAACTTTAAACGACACTTTTTATGGATATCTTTAAGAAATGGCTTTCTTCTTGCCACTCTTCCATAAAGGCCAGATTTGTGCAATATACGACTGATTGTTGTCCTATGGACAGAGTCTCCCACCTCAGCTGTAGATCTCTGCAGTTCATCCAGAGTGATCATGGGCCTCTTGGCTGCATCTCTGATCAGTCTTCTCCTTGTATGAGCTGAAAGTTTAGAGGGACGGCCAGGTCTTGGTAGATTTGCAGTGGTCTGATACTCCTTCCATTTCAATATTATTGCTTGCACAGTGCTCCTTGGGATGTTTAAAGCTTGGGAAATCTTTTTGTATCCAAATCCGGCTTTAAACTTCTTCACAACAGTATCTCGGACCTGCCTGGTGTGTTCCTTGTTCTTCATGATGCTCTCTGCGCTTTTAACGGACCTCTGAGACTATCACAGTGCAGGTGCATTTATACGGAGACTTGATTACACACAGGTGGATTGTATTTATCATCATTAGTCATTTAGGTCAATGGATCATTCAGAGATCCTCACTGAACTTCTGGAGAGAGTTTGCTGCACTGAAAATAAAGGGTCTGAATAATTTTGCACGCCCAATTTTTCAGTTTTTGATTTGTTAAAAAAGTTTGAAATATCCAATAAATGTCGTTCCACTTCATGATTGTGTCCCACTTGTTGTTGATTCTTCACAAAAAAATACAGTTTTATATCTTTATGTTTGAAGCCTGAAATGTGGCAAACGGTCGCAAAGTTCAAGGGGGCCGAATACTTTCGCAAGGCACTGTACCTGCCAAATATGTTTTATGTTACTATGTGGAATTTTCAATGCAATTTCAATGTATACATAGTTCTGATGATTATTTTGAAATTAGATTGTTATTCAGGTTAATTCAATTTATTTAAGTTGAAGTTTTACCCTAATTTAAATTTACAACGCTGGTTGAAATAAGATTTTTAAAAAACAGTACTGGTTGATGACTTTTTTCAAATCCAAAGTATTTTCTACTTTGATTCCAAAAACAACATTGAATCAACCAGTATGTGCCCAGTGGGAGGATACTGTATTAAAGATCTCAAACCATAATTTCTCCATTATCTACTCCCCTGTGGATCAGATCACCATTTAATTGCATTACTCTGAGTGGGAAGTCTGTTGAGACTAATGTGATGGTGATGAATGTCTGGTGCAGGAAATAGGTTTGAATGTTCCTCCTTCAAAACCTGCATGTTCTAGCTGACTCAGCTGGCTTCTGTCAACCAATATTTAACAGTGTCTATTTTGCACTTTCATCAAACCCTTCCACTGAAGGATACAATTAAGTACCGCTGTTCCTTGTTAGGGCAGGATACACTAACATTTTGATCTAAAGAGAGACTCTTGTATTTAGAGGTCAACGTGGCTATTTAAATTTATGGCCAAGCACAAACATCATCACGTACAATTTATCTTTAGGTTCAGTCAGGTTCTGTTCCATTGCTGCTGGGTCCAGAGCTCAGGAGAGTAGAGGGGGAGGAAAGGAGAGGAGGAGGAAAGGAGGAGATGAGAGGCGTGGAGCCTAAAAACAAACAATAGATAGCTTAACTGAGCAGGAGGAGAAGAGAGGAGAGGAGAGGAGAAAAGAGAAGAGGAGGCATATGGGAGGATGCATAGCGAGTTATGAAGGGCCTGACATTTTAATGCAGTGAATATGAGAGAGAGAGAGAGAGAGAGAGAGAGAGAGGGAGAGAGGGAGGGAGGTAGAGAGGGAGAGGGAGCCTTCCGCTCCCCCAGCCTCCCTGTGGTGACTAGAAAAACACTTTGGTGGATATTACACCCTGTTATTCTTTCTCTCTGTTGTCTGTCTCTCTCTCTCTCTCTCTCTGTCTGTTTCTCTCTCTCTCACTCTTTCTCTGTGCACCATTAAAAAAACATCTCGAAGCCAGGTTCACTGAATGGTACATCGGAAGCAAAGTACCCTTACTGTGACCTCTCCCTCCCTCCATCCCTTCCTCCAAAGGAAATACATGCCTTTATTATTTAGATCAAAAAGCCATGTTCTGTTTTACCCTGCTGCTAAAGCAGGGGTGGGTGAAGAGTTGTAAACAACTCTTACTGTCGTGGGGTTCTGATGACAGCAGTAGTTAGACAATTATGGCATTTGTTTTCAGTCTTACATGTAGATGTTGGCTTTGTCCCAAATGGCACCCTATTCCCTATGTGGTGTATCCTGAATCCAGGAAGCTTTACAATAACATCTAATAGATTTACTGTCCCCTGAGAAGGAAATCATTTTAAACACAAAGGAACCACTTATCACCGAGACATGTGGACAGCACTGTGTCTTCTGTGTGTGTGTGCGAGCAGGAAGGGAGATGGCACATTAATGAATAGAGCTTTTCGAAGGGGATCCACTCAACAGAGGTGATTTAAATCTACATTCTGCGATTCGATTAACAGCATTCGCAACTTGCGAGGGATGGCAATGACAGTTCATAATCAAAATGATAGTTTCAACTATGTTTTGAAGCTGTAGAGTGTTTGTTTACAAACAATAAACAATAAAATACATCAAACAAGCTTGTATACCTTGAGAATCAATGGCTATACGTCATGAATATATATTGTCCAAAATTGGATTTATAAACCCCGGACTGTAGTTATAACAAGACCTCCTGACATTGATGTATCACCCTGAGCCTCTGTGGGGAGAGCACAATGTTTTCATTGTGAAGCTAGCTATGCTAAAAAAGTTTGGGGTCACTTAGAAATGTCCTTGTTTATGAAAGAAAAGCACTTTTTTTGTACATTAAAATGACATCAAATTGATCAGAAATACAGTGTAGACATTGTTAATGTTGTAAATGACTATTGTAGCTGAATTTTTTATGGAATATCTACATAGGCGTACATAGGCGTAACATAATTGCAAAAGGGTTTTCTAATGATCAATTAGCCTTTTAAAATTATAAACTTGGATTAGCTAAAACAATATGCCATTGGAACACAGGAGTGATGGTTGCTGATAATGGGCCTCTGTATGCCTGTGTAGATATTCCTTTAAAAATCAGCCGTTTCCAGCTACAATAGTCATTTACAACATTAACAATGTCTACACTGTATTTCTGATCAATGTGATGTTATTTTAATGGACAAAAAAAATATTTTCTTTAGAAAACAAGGACATTTCTAAGTGACCCCAAACTTTTGAACGGTAGTGTATGTCTACTGCTGGCAGCCAGGTTTTAGTGAGAAGAGGTGAGACTGGCCAACTACAGAGCAATCACCGTCTTTTCTCTTTACAGCACAGCCTAGCCTACTGCACTTATAGCTGATGACAGCATTTATGAGAATTCACTGTAGCTGCACCAAGACACAACCTATTAGTGCAACGTTTGTGCAGGGCCTGTTCAAAAACTGCAACCCAAGGATGTGTCCCAAATGGCATCCTATTCCCATATAGCTCTGGTCAGAAGGAGTGCACTATACAGGGATAAGGGATTTAGAATGCATCCCAACTCCTCAGTAAGACAGTGTGGTTGTCCAAGCCAGGAAATACCACCAATGCCCATGCTTCTAATACACAACCCATTGTGCACAGACGTCAATTCAACATCTACTCCACGTTGGTTCCACGTAATTTTGAAATGACGTGGAAACAATGTTGATTCAACCTGTGTGTGCCTAGTGTGCCTAGTGGGATCCCTGTTTCACTTCGTGATGAGATTAGAAAAAGCACAGAGAGAGAGAGAGAGCGAGAGAGAGAGGGAAAGAGAGAGAGAGAGAGAGAGAGAGAGAGAGAGAGAGGGAAAGAGAGAGAGAGAGAGAGAGACCCTGGCCCCAGCAGCCCTCCTGGACCAGAGCTGTGATGAAGAGGTCAATGGGCCCTGGTTAAAAGTAGTGCACTAAATAAGGGTGCTGTTTGTGCCGCAGGCCATTTCCTCTGCTGACTTGTGTTCTGGAACAGGAGGCAGATTGCAGGTGTGACAGAAAGCTGAGGGGGGATCGTTTGGAAATTAAATAAAGACGGGTGGGGGTATGGCACCACACTAAAACATACAGTGCTAAGAGGCTGTAAGGGTTCACTATTCTCTGCACCAGAGCTGCCGTCTGTCTTCTACTGTATAAAATCAAATCAATGTGGACCATACTGCTGCAGTCTGACTGTCCACATTAGCAGTTCTATACAAACCATGCTCTCTCCTCTCTGACTACCTGCCTCTGGACCTCTGGACTCTGTCACACTCACAGAAAGCCCATCACACCTACTTAAACACTGAGCACAGAGCCAGACAATGACATTACATTTACTTACTTTATTCATCCTTTATTTTATTTTTCTTTCTCAAGATGGAAGGAGTTGGTGTTGGTTAGTGTGATGGAATAAGGAGTTGTGGTTGGTTGAGGCCTGTGTGATGGAATACGGAGTTGGGGTGTGTTTGTGGCTGTAGTGTGCTGTGTTTTTTTACAACTTGTGTTTTACAGCTGCTGTTAAACAGCATTTGGTCCACGGTTCCTGCAGTCGGAGTTATTAGATAAGAAGCCTAATATAAATCAGAGTGGAGGGGTCTGGCAGGTTGGGGGAAGCAGGGGAGATGGAGAGCCGTGGCGCTGGGCGACAATACTAATTATTTCAGTGCGTCGGGGTTGCCGGGACGTTGCTGGGGGGTTGCCGGGAGGATAAGATGATATCTGCTGTCCAGCCTCTGGTTCTGTCGCCTAACCTCGAGTTTCCTATGTTTCCCCTCTCTCCTCTTCTTCCATGTTCACTATGTTTCTCTGTCTTCTATCCTCCTCCACATTCCCTGTTCAACTATTCCTTTTTATTATCCTTCTCTGTTTCTCCCTCTCCTCTCTTCTGCACCTCTAACTTCAGTCTGTTTCTTCCTTCTCCTCTTTCACTCAAACTTCCCCCTCTCACAGACATCCCAGAAAGAGGAACAACCCTTGCTGGACAAACCATATACTAACACTATGCGTGTGTACTCACAATATTGTATATTGCAACCACCAAGCTGAGTGAGGTCACGATGTCCTGTCAGTGGTGTTTATTATAGACAACACTGACATCCGCTGGCCATTGGCTTGAATTTGAACTGATATTATAAAGGATTATAAATGGAGTGTAACTACAAAACAGCTGACTTTATCCACATCTGTATTTTCTGTTTTTCAAATCAGCACACTTCAGAATGCAAATAGAGAAATGGTAGGTTGAATGTCCATTTCGTTGGCAAGCCTGGTGTCTGCAGTAGTAGCAATTTGCTTGAAAGAATAACTGAGCCGAGCAAACTGGTCTTAGATTGTTGTTTTTTAGACTGCTGCTTCAAATATAATGTCAAACCACAGATATGTTCAATTGACCTCAGCAGCAAAACATAATGCTTCAAAAGACAAGGGATGCTTCCCTAATGGCACCCTTTTACTAATATAGTGCATTACTTTAGGGTGTCATTGTAGTGTACTTTATGGGGAATAAGGTGCCATTTGCAACACACATAGGAGCTTCCAAAATGTATTGTGTGTGGTTTTGTGGCTTTGTATCCTGTCTCTAGAAATAAGGACTTCTGGTACTAATCTCTATTTTAGGCACTAAAGGAAAAATATGGGCCACGGTTATGAACAAATATGGTTTTGTGGTGAGTCAGCTATCTATCTCAGAAACGTGAAAGTGGGTGATATATGCAATACAGGCCGTATACTGTACCCTTGCAATACAAAACATTACACATAAATAAATAAAAATAACAATTTAGAAATTAAAGAAATATCAGAACGAGCAGTGTCAGTGTCTGGACTATAAATATACAGCATGAATATAATGGTGTGTATCGACAGGATCTGTTTCTGTTGTTGATTTTTTACATTTATTTAACTAGGCAAGTCAGTTAAGAACAAATTATTATTTACAATGACGGCCTACGCTGGCCAAACCCGTACGATGCGGGGGCCAGTTGTGCGCCGCCCTATGGGACTCACAATCACCGCCTGATGTGATGCAGCCTGGACAGTGTATGAATGTGAAAGGTTTGTACACAGCAGTAGTTGTATGAGGTCCTTGGTGATCTGCTTGGCCTTTCTGTGACATTGGGTGCTGTAGATGTCCTGGAGGGTAGGCAGTATGCCCCCGGTGATGCATTGGGCGTGTTAGAAACAATTTACATACATTTGTTGACACCCCCTTATTATCGGATTGGAGGAAAAAATAAATTCATTATATAAATTAATAAAATGAATGAAAGTGTGAATAATGATTTATCTATACGTGTGCATTCATTCACACAATTATATGTACATTTATTTATTCATAATTATGGCAGGTTTGGTCCTCCGTGGAAAAAAAAACAGCGTTTAGCATGATAATGCATATGGTAATAAGAACCCTTTTGTAATGTACACAACTATTCATTGGTTGTGCATATTTTGCTAGCACATGGGAGACCCCCAGCAAATGCTCTGTGGTGATTGGCTACTATCATTTTGCGTGAAAATGTTATCCCATTTGATTGGTTTGTGGGACTTCTCTTCCACGGCGGGAACTTCTAGCTCGTTAGTCAGGTATGTTTACAGTCAGCTAACGAGCCGTGTACGTCTTCTCCTTTTTAGCTAGAAACGTAACCCCATTCAAGCATGAAGTGTATTGAAATTTTAAATAGCTCGTTCGTTTATGCTTGCTAAAAGGTGTGTTAGTTGGAGAATATACAAGCTAGCTACATAGTTTGCTAGTAGCAAGGATAACGTTATCTGGTACTGACTTGGCAACTCAAACAGATACAAGTGAAATGGGCTAGTTAGCTAAGTTACTAAGCTAGCTAAAGAAGCAAACAGTCTCTTTCCAGTTGCAAACGTCACATTTTAGCGCTTCATGTTAGTTTTGATGTCTTTAGCTCTACTCAGAGGGTGGGTATCATTTGTGGAGCGTTCCAACAGGAATCTGTTCCAAAAACTGCGTAAAGTACAAGTTTGCCAACTAACAACGCATACAAAGTAGCATGATCAATTCAACTAGTTGACGAATAGACATCAACTCACCACGTAGCTTATTCTTAATGTTTGACCATAGGCCACCAGAGTGAGGACAGACATTTTCCGGAATAAACGTGGTGAGTGAAAAACGTAATTAAATAGCCCACTCCCTACCTGGTATCTGCCGCTATACAATTTTGTATGCGTTGTTTGTTGACATCCTTGTTATTTACGAAGTTTTTGGAACAGATTCCTGTTGGAACGTTCCACAAATTATACCCACCCGTACTTAGAGCCACATGTGAGGGGGATGTGACCAATCGATGTGAATTACATTGTCATTTGCAGCAACATTTCTTTCCAGTGTGTATACCATTTGGTCAAGGCAGTCTCACCCTGTGGAGTACACCATTGCAGAGGTGAAGATGCAGTTCCCTTGGACTAGAACAAAGATGTCCACCCCGTCAGGATCCTCTGAGAAATGGATTGAGAAAAACAACTATCTGTACTGTAGATGCACTTAACTGCAGTTTAAGTCACACTCCCAATCCTCTAGCTCAGCTCAGGTTTGATATTTTTCAATTCAATACAAATGCTGATACTTGTCTGTGTCTATTCAGTGCCCCCTCCACCAGAGGAGTACAAGCCCAAGTCTCTAGCCTCTCGTCTGTCTGACAGGTTCCAGACCTCCCTCACCTCCGAGAAGGATGATGACTTCCAGCCTGATAGGAAGTGCATCCACACCCCAACCATGGAACAGAAGTTCGGTAGCCTTATAGAATTCAATAGAATGTCATGTATTTTTATGGGTAGCCATATTAACAATGCTTTCACAGACGAACCAATAAGTCTAACCATTCTGATTTGTCCCTGTTTCAAGTTGCATAGCCTTGTTCCAGCAGATTATCAGCTCTTTACTGCCTTGACTGTCTAAAGTATTTGACATCTAAGGAACTGCATAAACAAGATATTATGATCTTATAATCTACGCAGGCCTTTGACACCCTTATTATTTTATAAAAATGTTCTATTCATTTTTTATAGGACAATGTACAAAATTCACTCAATAACAAAACCCTTACTCTCTGTTCCCCTTGGGGTTGTAAGAGGAGGTGCTTGGAGCAGTGAGTGGTGTTTATAGATGATGAGCCAGAAGGAGAGAGACCAGTGCCTGGAGCACAGACATGGAAAGTGGAGCTGAATACCCAGGCACAGACTATAAACCTACCCCCTGAGACACACTGCTGTGTGAGTACATCTATCTAAACTAAGGATATGTTGCCACTTGCTGGGAAGTGCTGATCTTGGATCAGCTAAATTGATGAACCTTCCCCCCCCCCTGAGGCTCACTACTGTGTGAGAATTTCTAGTCTAAACTTAGGATATGTTTCTTTTTAGTGCTGATCTAGGATCAGCTCAACTGATGGTAGGGCGGGGAAATATTTTGTGTACAGTATACCGGTACGGATACTCATACCGGTAGGGAATTTTAGTCTACAAAGATATTTTATACAGTGCTAAATTTAATGAAACGTTCTAGAAATTGGACTACTTTCAAATGCAGTTGTATCCTTGTTCTGACATTTCTTTAATTTTGTTTAGTATTTTTTATTATTTTTATTATTGTGTACTCTTTGACATTTTGCTGCATTGTTAGGAGCTAGTAACATAAGCATTTTTCTGCACCCGCTACAACATCTGCTAAACTTTGATTTGATTTAGTTTGGTTGAGCATAAAACCATCAGAATGTAGAAAGCCCATTCAAATCACTTATAATTAATTTTCTGCCATCCTAGGGTCATGCACTACTCATAAAACATATTTAGAACTTGTATTATTCAGAAACAAAATACAGTCAAATACTGTTGTACAGTCAAACATTTGAAAAATATTCTGATATGATATTTTGGCAATATCGGCCAGCCCTGACCGATGGCCCTGCCCTCTGAGGCACAGTACTGTGTGAGTACATCTATTCTAAACTAAGGATATGTTGCTTTTTAATGCTGATCTAGGAACAGCTCAACTGACTACCACCTTAACGCCAACCATTAGAATCCATGAAGATAAATATTTGTGTTGTACAGCCACCCAAATACTACTTTGTCCACTTGGTGGCAGCATAGCCCACTTAATCTGTGGCTCTGTTCCATCACATACCTTTGGCATTGTTCTCATATTTCTTGTGTGCCAAGTGAATGTGTCATGCGATATAGGTTGTGTTTAGGCTGCATACGGCAGGAAGAGGAGTGGGAAAAAGGAATAGTTAGGAGGAGAAAGTCCCCTCCCGCTGTTCGTCTTGGGTTTCCCCGTCTGATACCTGACCGGCTGCACTCTGCTGTGAGCTGCTGACTGACGTCCTGAATGGGGCTCTTTGAATGGACAGAGCTCCACTTTTTAATTAAGAGGGTTTGCCTCGCTGCTGATCTGTGAAAGCCAGGCATAAATATTGAATGGGGGTCACCCGCTGGTTACTGAGCCCCGGGACCTAGAGGGATAAACCGCTGCTTTATGAGGAGGGAGGGCTGGGTGGCCATTCGGGGCAGAGCAATGTGCATCCCAAATGGTGCCCTATTTCCAACATAGTCCACTACTTTTGACTACAGCCCTATGGGCCCTGTTCAAAAAATAATGTATTATATAGGGAATAGGGTGCCATTTGGGGGATATACCAGAGGAGAGGGTTGATGCCTAGTTTGTGTCATGCTCCTAAGGTATTTGATCAGGATGGCACTGCAGTCATCTACTTGCGACTCAGCCAGCCCACCCCCTGTGTGTGTGCGCACATTTTCATGTGTATTCGGAACCTTGAAGGCTGAGGACTGAGGAGCGAATTGGCATCCAGCGAGCCAGCCTGTCCCCGTCAATCCCCACCACCATCACCTGGCCCACCCGGAGTGTAAGACTCCTCAAGTGTCAGCTGTGCAATGCTGAAACTCAAGGCACACAGGGCTGGAATCAGCTAGGTCTACCTGGCCAAGAGTATACTGAGTGACTGAGAACCACACTACCACCACATCCAGGGCATGGTTCTGACTGTCACTATGCCCAGACAATAAGGATGAGACTAGTACTGTTTGGAACACACCGGGTGATCTCTTTAAAGAGGGGTTTTCTTATGAACACTATAGGCAGAAGCAACGTAATAGGGTACAATTTAGGAGGCAGCTCCTGTGGGTTAAGGGTATAAAGAGCCCTGAGCTGACATGATGAATAAACAGAGGGGCACCTAGTAGGATCAAGTTACAGAAGGGCCACATCGTTGGAACAGACCAGTTATACTGCTCAGCTCTGCGGATCCGCTCCTCGCCTGTGCAACAGAGCCCGATCACCTTAACTGCTGCTGCCACGTTTAAATAGGCCCCTCCACATATCCCTCCTACTGCGAAATCATGGCAAATAATTACTTATTCATAGACAGGTGGGAGGATGGATGGCGGGGGGGCACTGCTGAATAGAGGCCCTTGTCAAGAGGCAGGAGCAGGAAACCTCTGACAAGAGTATCCCTTTACGTGCCCGTCCCCGTCTGAGATGCAGACCGACACGGTTTGGGGCTCTGCTGGGCTCATAGGAGCGAGCAGACACCCCCCTGGAATGGAATGTAGATAACTAACCTGATGGTGTTGGCTGCCCTCTGCAACAGACACATACCGGCTCATTCAACACTGGACAATTCCACCCAGTGCCGCTGAGAGCGAGGAAATCGGTCTACCACCCAGAGTGAATACCTGTTCAATCAAGGGAAAAGTGGCTGAGCTCGTTTCGGGCCCCGTAACACACATTGTAATATTTAATGGCAAACACTTTTGGAAAAAGAGCGGAAAGGAGGGTAACCTGAAACGCCTGGTCCTTCTAGTCTCCACTGAAGCACCACAGGCTCAGCTTGCTTGAGTTGTAACCCACACCCTGAGCGTTCCTTTATATGGTGAGGCATATCAACCGGTTGGTGCCAGATTGTAAAAGATGGAAGAGATGAAGAGAAGAATTTCTGAGAATTTAAGACTTGTGCAGTCAATAAGCTCAAGGTTTAGATTCAGGGTTACTTCAGCAGTGTCATAAGAGAACATTTGACTTCCTCTGATGGAAACAGCTGAAGGACACTGTGGTTAGCTTAGAACTTTGCGGTGAACAGTACTATTTGAGGTTGGCTTGTTTAGTCTTCATGGTTTGATACCCCTTTCACTAACACCAATGCCAATTATTTGCGTTAGTGAAAGGGATGGAAAGTGTCCTACTTTAAAGAACTCAGCACCTGACTGGTATTGGTTTCAGCAGCGCTGCTGGCTATGCTTCACCTGTGTGTCAAGAGGAGGTGACGCCACACATCCCCTGTGGTTACTAACAGCCAATTAAAAAGCAGCTACACTTTCACATCCCCAACAATGGTAACCTATCAGCTTTCAGCAGTCAGGTAATGTAATCTAACCATGACTGACAGGCAGTATTGTGTGCATATACACATTCTTGCTATACTTTATTATATGTTCACTAATGGAGCATATAAAGTTCACCAGTTGTCTGGTATTGGTGATTTTTGTTTGGTCTCAATATTTTTATAGTGAGCAATGTAAAATAAAAAAATGTTTTTCACAATTTTCTGAAGAGAACACTCTTGATATCTTGTTATTTTATCTTCCTTCTCCCTCCATCTTTCCCCCCCATGTGTCCACCAGTCGTCCGTGGTGTCCTGCTCTCTCTGTCTTGTGCCTCGTCCAAAGGCGGCCGGAAAGTAGCCGAGGGAAAGTCTTCTAAGGAGAAGGCCAAAGAGAGCAAGAAGAAACAAGTTCCCAAGATAATCTTCGGCACTCGCTCCCACAAACAGATCACTCAGATGGGCCACGAGATGAATCGTACGCTCTCTGCTCTTCCACCCCCATCACCATCGTCTCTAGTAGGGACCACACCTGTGTCCACCCAGAGGTGGTGCCTCTCTTCAACTGGGTTTCAGCATTAAGTATTTTTTTACACACGTGTATATTTTACTATGTCAGTATGTATTTGTTGTCAATGTTTCGGCGTCAAACTGATGGCAGTTGTGAAAAAAGTTAATAGTTTGAAGAGTTGCAGAGTTAATAGAAAAATAATGCCATTGTTGATTAAATACTTTTTTTCATTAATTAGACTATTTTCTCTTGAAACATATCTACTAGAAACTCACGGACAATATAGACACAGATATAAAAAAATGAATTCTATATATGAATAATTTAAGTGATTCAAAATTACGATAGGTTGCCATAGTTTTATCTTATTTTTGGTAAGCTACCGGTAGCTGTAGAATCCTATACACACAAACCTGGGATTTGAACTGATGACTGTCCTGTTGCTGGCCCGTTCCCTAACTTCTAGTATCACCAATTTAAGGATCTTGTTGTGTAGAGCCGAGGTCAAGGCCTGCTCCACCCCAGGGCTTAGATCAGCTCAGCTCCTAGCTAGGCTACATTAGTGTTGCCCTCTTACCTCTCATTGGAGGTCGTTGACTATTACTGGGCCTGAATTTAATTATTTTGAACTGAGATTCACCCCAATCCAGCTGTGAAAACCATGACCTCTTCAGACATGGAAACACACACACCTCCGATCATGAGTTTGAGTGGTGTTTCTAATCCCAGTGACAGACACTTAAAGGGAGTGAATTTTAGCTGCCTCTGAGCTCTAGAAAGAAAGGCTTCGTAACCCAACCCCACAGTTAAAGGACAGGCAGACAGCCCCCATCACTGTCGCCCCAGGTGACAATTACACCCCATAATATCCCCAATTGGTCAGTCTCTCTAGCACGATGACGTGTCACGAGGCTTCAGACAGGTTTTGTGTCGGATGGGAGACTTTATAGCCAGTGTTACTGTTACAGTCCTAACTCCTGTTCTCCTCAAGGTGAGGGGGCTAGTGTAATGAGCACACACATACAAACACACATGGGTCAGCCTGATCGTATAATAAGCCCCTATTTCGCTGTCACCAGAGGTGTCTATCTGTCCTGTCCACCTCAGCCTACAGTCGCCACGGTGACAGTGTTACATCCTGATCTGTTACAGAGAATAGATGTCCCCGCAATAACCCCAGAGGATAGAATGGCCACAGCTCCATCACACTCATTCTTCCATCAGCCCTGTTTATCCCTCCACTCTCCAGTCCTCTAGGCCCTGTCTATAGCCAGTCTCTTGTTACATACACCTGGCTCTGACTGAGCTTCGTTGGGTAAAGACTCCCCTGTTGTGTTTTCTCTTTTTGTGGAGTCATGAAGTCAAATCACACCCCTAAGCTGCCATTGAGCCAATATAAGAATTACTTGAGTGGACGCTAATCCTTTAACCTTCGCCACACGCGTGCTCGCGCACACACACTGAACCGTTTGAAACAAAACCGTTTTAAGTGCAAAAGTTTATCCATGATGTGTTGCAGAAAGTGAGCACCCATCCACCCCTTTGATAGCTGCCTTTCTTTCCATGCCTTTGGCGGTAACGGAGTATAGTCGTCACGTGTGTGTGTCACCGGGGAGCCGGCTGGTTGTGACATGGTGGTAGATGAGGCGCCTCTGATGACCGGGTAATGAGCCTTAGTACATGAGACTGAATTACCCCGAGCTATTGGTAATGCCAGAAGAGTTGTTGTTGGTACTGGGCTATATTGAGTGTGTGTTTGTACATGTCCTATGTGTATAAACCATGATGAAGGTATTGATCAGTGTTGGTTCTGAGAGGTCCTCAAGGTCACAAGTAAGCTGAACTTAATTTGTTTTCATGTGTGTATTGTCAAGGATGAAAACAACTCTTCCTCCTCTCTCTCTTACGTACCACACACAGGGAGTGTCGGGCTTGACCAGGTAGTGGTCAAGGAATATGTGCAGGGCGTGTTGTACCGCTTCAAAAATGGCGTGCACAAGATGCAGGACCAGAACACTGCACTGGGTCCATGGTCTCCATCATTTGGCTGGGGGGAGGCTGAGGACCTGCTCCTACTATGCTGCCAGGGACCTCATGCCTGTATCCTATTCTGTCCCCACAACTATCTACTGGACCCCATCATCGGGGAGAGCTTGGGTCAGGTGGGAAGGGCAGGCATGGTGAGGGGAGCAGAGAGAAGGATAAGGAGGAGTGAGAGATGGGTGTAGTCTTCTATCCCTAAAACGACCTAATGGACCCCATTATCAGGGAGAGCATGAGTCTGGCAGAACAAGGGATGCAGGGAATTGTTGTTGGAGTTAGAGAAGGAGTGAGTGATGAGGATGTAGGCCTGAAGAAAAGGTGGTTTCACACATTAAAGAATAGATGTGTCCTTTTACTTTTATCTGAACATATTCCTTGACAACTACCTGGTCAAACCCACTGCATGTCTACTAGGGTGCAGTGGGAGGGGAGGCTATCTCCTTCCCTCTCCTCCCCTGCAGATTCACATCAACCTGAAGGGTCAGATTGGGGTTCTGGATGAGGCCCACAACATAGAGGACTGTGCCAGCTACACCCTGAACAAACCCCAGCTGCTGTCTGCCAGGGAGAAGCTGGATAACATCAGGTGCTCCAACCACGAACCGCTGCTGGCCTTCTGCTGTTCCCTGCTCAAGTAAATAGACCCTAAATTCCTGGAGTGAGTTAGACCTTAACCCATCTAGGTAGACCCTAACCCCTCTGGGCCTTCTGCTGCAACCTGCTCAAGTAAGAGCTCCCTCATCATCACCTCCCCGACTGAAACTACAGTAGTGTTTCTCAACCTATCTATTCCTGGTACATTCTTTCTAGGCCAGCACAAGCACAACTGGTCTACTAATCAACCCATCTTGGTTAACAATTAAATGTAATCAATACTTGTAAAGAATGTCTTCACTAGCCTTGCTTTCCTCAATATCAAACAGTAGTTCTAAGATGGCCACTCTCACGCTCTCTCTGTCTGTTTGTCTGTTCCTCCTGTGGTGTAGTTGGATGCAGGAGAGCTGCAGTGTTCTGGCTGAGAGGGAGTATGAGATGTCCTGTCAGGTGTGGAATGGCAAGGAGGTTTCTTCCATACCAAGGTCATCACCACTGACACCTTTGCGATGCTGCAGGTCAGATAATGTTGTTGACCACCTAGGTCTTCTCTCACCTCTGTCTCTGTCTCAGTCCCTGTCTTTTGATCTCTCACATTCACCCCCTTTTTTTGTTGCAAGACTTGTGTGTTTAGAAGGGAGGCCTACAGCATCTCTCTTTTCTCTCCACATTTCTCCTTCCCTCCCTCATCTCTCCCCCTGTATAGAAGCACCTAGCAGCGGTGTTGGAGAAAGAGGGGTTGGGCTGGTGAATGGGAGAGAGGACACATTGGAGGTCCCCACCATCAGCTCAGTCAGCTCCTCTGTCCTCAAGAGTCTCTTCATTGTGCTAGACTTCCTCTACAGGGAGAAGAGCAGGTCAGAACCAGTCTGTGAACCAGTCTGTGAACCAGTCTTTAACAATCAGTCAGTATTTGTATTGTCCTAATTGGGAAATGTGCATTGTAGTCAGGGTGGAAAACAAGATCAACATAACGACATACTACAAAATACATTATACTAACACTTTCGATCACTGACGAAGACTTCTGTCCTGGTCATGTTCCCGTGGTCAGGTTTTCAGAGGACCACTGCGTGGTGCTGCAGCAGTCCTACACCTGGACCACTGCTCCAGACGTGCCAGATGCTCAGGGCTTCTTCGCCAGGCCTAACCGCTGACGCCACAGTGCCAAGACCCTTGTACACACACTCAGCTTCTGGTGCCTCAGCTCAGCCATGGTGAGTAGCAGGGGAGGATGTACTGGAGTGTAAATGCTGTGTATACAACTTTTATACTAGGGGACAAAAGTACATGTTACTCATAGCGTATTATTACATTACGTGGAGCGCTGCCTGTCCTAAGGGGTGTGGTGGTGTGTGTGTGGTGGCAGGCGTTCTCAGACATCTCGGACAGTGTTCACAGCATCGTGCTGACCT
The DNA here is from genome assembly GCF_045791955.1 of Oncorhynchus clarkii lewisi. NCBI lineage: Eukaryota > Metazoa > Chordata > Actinopteri > Salmoniformes > Salmonidae > Oncorhynchus > Oncorhynchus clarkii. The sequence continues at coordinate 16,590,301 of NC_092170.1, forward strand.
CAGGCACATAGGTCTCCTATGGGATCCTTCTCCTCAGAGCTGGGGGTCAAGTTCTCTATCCAGCTGGAGGCTGGCAGCCATGTCATCAGCAAGTCACAGATCAGAAGAAACCTCCTACCTTAATTTCAGCCTCACCACTGATGTTATGTTTCATGATTTTTTTCATAGTATCCAGAAACAATCTGATGGTTAACGATGCTCAGAAAGGAATTGGACTATGTAGTCAAGCATAGTGCGCTTTGAAAAAGTTCAATAGATTTTCTTTTGCCGTTGCAAAACATTTGCTTCAGAGTGCCATAGTGAATACGACCATTTCTCCTTTAAATAATCTTCAGTTCCTACCATTTACCACCAGGATGGGCTAGAGACCACATATTGAGGTTGAGTGTTTTAATGTACCCATGATATCCTTGCTGTGTGTAAGCAAGTTTGGCGCAACTGGTATGAGGTTGAGATAAGTAGAGAGTAAAGACGTTTTGTTTGATTTCAACAGAATGCCAAAGGAAGAAGTCCTAAGAGTCCAGCTGTAATATACACTACCTTTCAAAAGTTTGGGATCACTTAGAAATGTCCTTGTTTTTGTCCATTTAAATATCAAATTGATCAGAAATACAGTGTCGACATTGTTAATGTTGTAAATAACTGTTGTAGCTGGAAACGGCAGATAATTTTTTTATTTATTTATTTTTTTTCTTGCTCAATTGTGCCTCCCACTCCTCTTTATTTTCTGATTAGCGGCCGTTTGTGCTGTTCTGTGAAGGGAGTAGTACACCGCTTTGTACGATATCTTCAGTTTCTTGGCAATTTCTTGCATGGAATAGCCTTCATTTCTCAGTACAAGAATAGACTGACGAGTTTCAGAAGAAAGTTCATGTTTCTAGCCATTTTGAGCCTTTAATCAAACCCACAAATGCTGACACTCCAGATACTCAACTAGTCTAAAGAAGGCCAGTTTCATTACTTCTTTAATAAGCACAACAGTTTTTAGCTGTGCTAACATAATTTCAAAAGGGTTTTATAATGATCAATTAGCCTTTTAGAATGATAAACTTGGTTTAGCTAACACAAAGTGCCATTGGAACACAGGAGTGATGGTTGCTGATAATGGGCCTATGCAGATATTCAATTTAAAAAATCTGCTGTTTCCAGCTACAAAGGTCATTTACAACATTAACAATGTCTACACTGTATTTCTGATCAATTTGATGAAAAATGTGATTTTCTTTCAAAAACAAGGACATTTCTAAATGACCCCAAACTTTTGAACGGTAGTGTACAGTGCCTTGCGAAAGTATTCGGCCCCCTTGAACTTTGCGACCTTTTGCCACATTTCAGGCTTCAAACATAAAGATATAAAACTGTATTTTTTGTGAAGAAACAACAAGTGGGACACAATCATGAAGTGGAACGACATTTATTGGATATTTCAAACTTTTTTAACAAATCAAAAACTGAAAAATTGGGCGTGCAAAATTATTCAGCCCCCTTAAGTTAATACTTTGTAGCGCCACCTTTTGCTGCGATTACAGCTGTAAGTCGCTTGGGGTATGTCTCTATCAGTTTTGCACATCGAGAGACTGACATTTTTTCCCATTCCTCCTTGCAAAACAGCTCGAGCTCAGTGAGGTTGGATGGAGAGCGTTTGTGAACAGCAGTTTTCAGTTCTTTCCACAGATTCTCGATTGGATTCAGGTCTGGACTTTGACTTGGCCATTCTAACACCTGGATATGTTTATTTTTGAACCATTCCATTGTAGATTTTGCTTTATGTTTTGGATCATTGTCTTGTTGGAAGACAAATCTCCGTCCCAGTCTCAGGTCTTTTGCAGACTCCATCAGGTTTTCTTCCAGAATGGTCCTGTATTTGGCTCCATCCATCTTCCCATCAATTTTAACCATCTTCCCTGTCCCTGCTGAAGAAAAGCAGGCCCAAACCATGATGCTGCCACCACCATGTTTGACAGTGGGGATGGTGTGTTCAGGGTGATGAGCTGTGTTGCTTTTACGCCAAACATAACGTCTTGCATTGTTGCCAAAAAGTTTGATTTTGGTTTCATCTGACCAGAGCACCTTCTTCCACATGTTTGGTGTGTCTCCCAGGTGGCTTGTGGCAAACTTTAAACAACACTTTTTATGGATATCTTTAAGAAATGGCTTTCTTCTTGCCACTCTTCCATAAAGGCCAGATTTGTGCAATATACGACTGATTGTTGTCCTATGGACAGAGTCTCCCACCTCAGCTGTAGATCTCTGCAGTTCATCCAGAGTGATCATGGGCCTCTTGGCTGCATCTCTGATCAGTCTTCTCCTTGTATGAGCTGAAAGTTTAGAGGGACGGCCAGGTCTTGGTAGATTTGTAGTGGTCTGATACTCCTTCCATTTCAATATTATCGCTTGCACAGTGCTCCTTGGGATGTTTAAAGCTTGGGAAATCTTTTTGTATCCAAATCCGGCTTTAAACTTCTTCACAACAGTATCTCGGACCTGCCTGGTGTGTTCCTTGTTCTTCATGATGCTCTCTGCGCTTTTAACGGACCTCTGAGACTATCACAGTGCAGGTGCATTTATACGGAGACTTGATTACACACAGGTGGATTGTATTTATCATCATTAGTCATTTAGGTCAACATTGGATCATTCAGAGATCCTCACTGAACTTCTGGAGAGAGTTTGCTGCACTGAAAGTAAAGGGTCTGAATAATTTTGCACGCCCAATTTTTCAGTTTTTGATTTGTTAAAAAAGTTTGAAATATCCAATAAATGTCGTTCCACTTCATGATTGTGTCCCACTTGTTGTTGATTCTTCACAAAAAAATACAGTTTTATATCTTTATGTTTGAAGCCTGAAATGTGGCAAAAGGTCGCAAAGTTCAAGGGGGCCGAATACTTTCGCAAGGCACTGTATGTCTATGTAGACCTAATAGGTGTCTCTTAAATAGCTGTAGGCTGACAAATACCTTACATAAAACCCGGTATTCTCTTTCAGTTAACCAGACACTTCTAAGGGCCCGTTGATAAATACTTTGTCCTCCTTTGTTTGTTATGCTTCCCTCCATGAATAATAGATTTCCATTCAGGCTCTGTGTCTCTGTCACATCACCACCACCAGTCCACTTAGGGACCAGCTGGCTCTCTCATGTCACTGTGGCTGTGTGTTAGTGCTTGCACGTGCACAGATACGTGAGTGTTACATGTGAAGGTTTGTCTGTGTCTTTGCATAGTGCTGCATACCTTTTTTGTGTGTCTTCTTGTGTGCCTGTTTAGTGTCTTACAATGCACACATTCTTTATGCTTATTTACCATAGGCCTATGTTTTGTATTTGACCCTTTGATGTTGTCAAAGCTCAAGGTTTTCCCTCTAGTTGACTATCCAGTTGAGACTACATCAGTGCTATCAGAATATGAATGATTAAAGTCTCCTATTAGGATCCAGTTTTGTCTCTTTCCCCCCAGCCATGACGCCAGGCAGGCAGAGACAGCCACAGAGCAACTCTAGGTGGGTATTATTGATGACTAGTGTAGGAGCTCTATGCCCTCTGTGCATTAATATTTAATGTGCAGACAGACGTCTCTTAAAGATGATGAAGAGATGAGGGGTATTAATTGTAGAGTCTGTTGAGGCCCTCTGGAGCCGGTGAGCCGTGTGTGTGAGTGAGACAGAGGATGGGTCGTCTCCAGGTGCCCCTGTCCAGTATGTCTGGATGATGCCTATCTGAGAGGCAGCGGTATGAAGGACACAGAGGCCACAGTCACACAGTACTAAGATCACACAGCAAGGCCACAGAGGCGTCCTTCTTTCCTTCCGGCTCTGTCAGTCGCCCTCTGACAGACACACGCACACACACTTCTGGCAGACACAGTGAGGGTGCATACGCACACTGAACATACAGTACAACTCAAGAACACACAGTTAAAGGTACTCTCTCACGCATGCACGCACACAGGCGTGTGTGTGTGTGTGTGTGTGTGTGGCCATGCACACACAGTACTTGCAGACATTACACACTCAGACATCTCCCAGAGCCCTCCTGGAGCTGTGGTTTTGTAGCACTTGAGCCTCAACAGCCCCCCAGTTAATGCCCATTAAAACCACGGTACCCCTCTGCCCGCGCCTCGCAGTCTGGCTGCACCGCAAGAGGAAAGGGACAAAACTCAGCGCTGGGGGTTGGAGAGGAGAGGTGGGCTTATTAAAAAGTGTTTTCCAGAGGTGAAAAGATCAAAAGGAAACGCAAGATGCTTTTAAAGCAGACTGAGATAAGGGCCATTAGGGGTGATGTCACCTAGCTGTATGTGTGAAAAGGCATCCACGCTGGCGCCTGGAGGAGGCTGGGGGCTGAGGAGGAGGCTGGGGGCTGAGGAGGAGGCTGGGGGCTGAGGAGGAGGCTGGACACACACGTTTGCCCTGCTGTCTTCCAGCCACGCTCCAACATTATTACTCGGTGTAAGGTGTGCTGTCATCTCTACAGGCTGTGTCTCTCCTCTATCTCTGGGTTTATGGGTCACCTTGCTCAGACGGGGATTTATCCATCTTTACTGTTCCAGCTGAGATGTTTTATATGGCCTTTTACAGTGGAAACCTGAGGTGCACTGCTGCTGCTGTTGTAGGCTAAATGTTTGCTAAGCTACAGCTTTGAGGAGGCAAAGCTTTAAAGGGGAATTCCACTCAAACAATATTTTGGTGGGGGGTTTTCATTATTGATACAATCCCAAAATGTTTTAAATGTCAGCAGTCAAGTTTTCAAGATATTGGACTTTCAAGAAGCAAAGTGTCACCGACCACATCATGATGACCCTTGTCTGTGCTCACTAACAGCTAACCCTTCTGGAGAGAAAGACTACAAGTAGAAACCAAGAAGATCTTCTTCCATGCTTAACTTTGACAGCCCAAGCTTCACTCTCGAGATGTGGACACCAGGGGAGGGGTTGGGAAGGCAGGTGGTCACTTGGTTGACACCGCCCTTGGCGTGATGATTGCAGTCATATTTAAACGGAATCATTTAAGGCTGCAACACATTTCCCGCTCTCACCCACAAAGCAGCGTAGGAGCAGGCAGGCCTGCATGTTTCATTAATGCTACAGTTGCCCAAGACCCCTTCCATAATTTAACGGGCGCTACCAGAACAGTGACGTGTCGCAACACAGCCCACCGACACCAGGGATGGGGGGCAGACAGAGGGAGTGGAGAGGAAAGAGGTGAAATATGGAGATTGTGGGTCCATGGAGGGAGGGAGGGAAGACGTGCACAAGAGAGAGGTGTAGAGTTCAGTGCCTAAGAGTGGCATTCGTCCCTCCAGAAGTTGTTTGTTGCCAGAACCTGAGCGTTGCACACACGCACGCACACACACACACACACCATACCCAGAAATCACCATGAATTATTCACTGTTAGTTGTGCCTGTTGGTTACTCTGAGACTGGCTAAATGCTGTAGTCCTCCTCATGTCATGTTGCCTGGACCCTTATTGTGTGCCTTGTAGAATGAGTGGCCATGCTAGCACTGGCCTGCTGCCGATCCAGTGGTTGTGGACTACACATTGCCACTAGGGGCGGGGGTTTGAGTCACACGTTTCCCACCTTCAGTTTGTTTCCTCTTCATCTATTTCCTTCATATTTGTTTAAATGAAGTACACAACCGGTAAATTCAGAAGGAGACATTTTACTTTAAAATGTCTGTGTGTGGTGGTTTTCCCCTCTGTGGGTCGTTCCTGTTGTGTTTGCACCTGGGCGCCAGCCGAGTGTGCAGATTGACATTTACAGTAGCGCTTCAGCAGACCCTGTGGATACGCCACCTACCCGTCAGATAAAATTAGTCATGAAGTTACACACACACTCACACCATGGTACACAACGGCATCCTTCCAGTCATACTCTGTGTACTACGTGTGGACTCGGCCACATAAACTCTACACAGGTCCTCACTTTGGTGTGCACCGATTGCTTGTGCATAGTTCTTGCAAAATGATATTAGCTGTCATTAGTTTGGTCAGATCAGTTAGAGGTCAAGGTGAGCTGTCTGGCAGAGGAGACTAGCCTTGATGAGTAGCTAGGTGACTGTCATGTGTCTGCCTGCCTCTCCATAGAGTAGTGTAGCACCGTCTCCTAGACCTAGCCAGCCCTCCTTGTCTCGTCTCCCTGCCAGGCCCCAAGTGTCCAGTCTGGAGCGTGAAGTCAGAAGCACTGCTGGTCGGCTACTGCGTAGCAACCTAGCGGCGCCAAAAGCCCTGGTCTGCCCTAGAAACCCTATGTATGATCACCAGACCGGCCAAAATGTGTTTTTTTTATTGCGGTCGTTTTAGGCTTTAAAATTAGTTTATTATGATCAAGTTCGAACCCCACTGTGAATTCTTTCAAGTTGAATTACATTTAATTAAAATTGCACTAGGCAGAAATCGCTCCTCCCATTGCCTGACTGCTGAAATTGGAATAGTTTGCCTAATTTCAGTTTGTGACAAAACTAGCAAGTATAGTGTAGAGAATCATTCTACCGTCTAAACCGATGTGAATTATGTTTTCAACAACTCAAAATATAGTATGTTTGAACCTGGTGTACAAAACGTAAAGTAAAAGATACAAAACTTAAAAACAGGAAGCTTAGAAATAACGCAGATAGAACAAATCTGTCGCTTCTTAGACTTGCTTTCAATGAGAGTGACGGATTTATAACTCACATTTCTATGTGAGTTGTCAGAATGCCCCAAAAGCTTAAATTAAATAGTGACTACTAGATTTGTTGTCACACAGGACCACGTGCTGACACAGGCAGGCTACGAGGAGGCTCCCGGTTGACTCTCAGGCAGAATGAAAACAACCTCATCGACTATAATTCTTTGCTAGTTGTGGCCACTTTCACCATGATCCTTAACAATTGTTTGTTGCCATTCAACCCACTGAGGTATAAGATTCAGCAATATGGCACATTTCAAATAGTTCATGAACAATCGGGAGCTTGCATAGGAATACTTGGATGACGTCAGCACTATCACCATCTACTGATTTTAATATTTATGCTCCCTGCCTATTGTCTGCCCTGCCTCGCCTCGTCGCCTTTGAACCCAGCTCTACTCAGTCAAGATTAAGGAAAATGTGCTCGTAATTAAATGGCAGCATCAGTTGGAGCAACGAGACAGAAGGTTCATCCTAAATGGCACCCTATTCCCTTTTAAAGTACACTACTTTAATGGTCAAAAGCACTGCACTATGTATGGAGTAGTGTGCTATTTGGAATGCAGTCAGAGTGATGTTTACTCTTAGTGTCTGAGAGATAAAAGCATTAGGGACCATTACCCTGGGCCCTGCTGCAAGCCAAGGGGCTCCTGCTGGAGTGGCATTGACTGGATTGTATTTCGCCCCCCGCTTTTATAAGGGCTTTACAAATTACAACTCGGGGAATATAAACGACAAGCTCTGCACAAAGACTGTTTGTGCTGCTCAAGTGCATGTGTCTCTTCCTGTGTCTCAAATGGCACCCTACTTCCTTTATAGTCCACTACTTTTGACCATGTCCCATAGGGGGGGGCCTAAAGAGCTCTGGTCAAAAGTAGTGCACTATATAGGGAATAGGGTGCTATTTGTGACTTACACTCTGTGTTTTAAGAGCCCTGGCTGGCGTTTTATTATCGGGTTACTCTTCCCTTGTTATCAGGTTACTCGCTGTTCCCTAGCAGAAGTTTTACGTCGGCTGCATAAAGGACAATCTCAACAATCCAAGATGCTGACTACAGTGACCCAGTCCATCAATTAGATCAGTGAGAGACTGAGCTTCCTCTTCCCTTCCTCCTTGAATCGGCCTCTCCTCTGGTCTTCCTCAAGTGCAGTGTGGCAGATAATGGCTGTTTTGTTTCCCATCCTAAAGTATATAACATGAATAATTCACCCATTGTCAGTCAGGATTGGATCGGAAAGCAATTGTTGGGACAACCAGTTTTGTGGAGGAGTTGTGGTGGTGGTTGACGAATGAAGCGGAAGGCCCTTGTCAATGTAACGCTTTGGCCTTTGTGAAAATGTTGTGTTTTATTGATGCAAATGTTCCTGTTTCCCGGCCCTCCCGGTTGTTTTGTGGCACTGAGTGAGGCGACCTGATTAAATACGCCTCTGCTTCATTTCACAATCACAGGCAGGCTGTAGCTAGTCAGTCATCTTGGTGTGCCAGGAACTAGAGGAACCATCCATCCATCCACACGTCGTAATGTTTCATTTCCCTATCTGTCCCTGTGTTGTAGTAACCAACTAACTGCAAACAGTGTTTTAATACCACTACTTCTTTGTCCCAGCTCTGATGTGAGAAGTTGTTCTGCTGACTACAAGAATAACTTCTACTTGACCCTTCAAACACATTTCCAAACCAATGAAGATGCTCTTTGATTGTGAAGCCATGCAAATAATACGCTACGGTGGAGACATGGCTAGATCTCTGCTAGGAGCTGACGAGGAGAGGGCTTTTAGATCAATGTTCCTCCCTGGAGAGACTGTGACTTTTTGCACTAACAGCAACAGCAGCAACAGTGATTTTATTATGGATGGAGGAAGAGTGGGGGGGGTTTAAACGCATCAACTTTGTGGAGGAAGGCGAGGGGGAAACTGAGCCACAGGAGGGAGAACGACAGGCTGGGGGGCAGAGGAGCTTCCAGTGCCATCATGATGTGAACTTTGTTTCAGACTTTAAGACACACACACACCTGCAGTGTCTGGATGCCAAGCTGTTAGGACAGTGTACTGGACTGTTTAGCCCTGAAAGGATTGTGCCCCCTCTAACTTCCTGGAAACCTGTTTCTCTGTATGTCTTGTGAGGGGAGAGGTTGCTGCTTTTGGCTGGCAGACAAACCTCAGTATTTATGCTGCTATGTGAAAGGTTTTCTCAGGGGGCTCTAATGTGGACCACATTTCTTGGTGTAATATGGCCATAGTTTTTCTCCTGTTTACTGTAGTCTCAACTCCTGCTCTGTTGCTTCATTAGGCCATTAAGACCCATGTGAAGAATAGCTTCCATCCCATAGTGGTGCCAAGCCTGATTCATGTTAGGCCCAATTGATAGTTATTTATTTATTGGAAGGCTATGTGGTGTATTCTTCAGGAATCTGCTGATAGCTGAGTTTTGAAAAGTATGCGATGTCTACCAGCCAATGTTAAGAAAAAGATTAATTGAAAAAGATATGAACAAATCACACGGTTTATTATTTTTATTGATGCATCCATGAAGCCCTGCTCCGTTTGCTGGTGTTCTGTTTTCTTAGATGCTTGACAAGCTGTGTGACTGCATTAACCAACACAGGGCTGGGGGAGAAGCTGGGGGACAGGAAGACGGTGATCACAGAGCCTAGAGGAGGAGAGAACTATGATGCCATCAGAATCAGTGGAGAGTTTGCATGGGACAGAGGTGAGACTGGGCTGTCTCACTCTCTCTTCTTCACTCTCTGTGTCTATCTTTGTCAGTCTGTCTGTATCTCTCTTGTGCAAGGGATTGAGCACCAATTGGTTTGGTGTTGGGTACCCTTTTAAATGTGGAAGAATTATAGTCATATCTGTTTAGGACAGATGACTGGGTTGATGTTGGGGTTGTTTCTGCCCCCCCCCCAAATGGAGCTCTGCTGATGGCTGTGTGTAGAGGGAAGGTGAGTGAAGGACTGGACTTCACAGACGACAACGCCAGAACATTGGTCAACGTCGGCATCCCCTTCCCCAACATCAAGGACCTGCAGGTAAGAACCAGAAACAAGTTCTTGGTGGTGAGCCCATCAGGTCTGTTTCACAGCAGAGGACCCAGAGAGAAAGACCCCTGTTTACCGTTGTGTCCAGTCAGTCACATACAGGTAGGTGTAAGCGCTTCACAGAATCTGCTGGCTACCAATGTGTTTTCCTACAGACCTCCACACTGAAAAAGTTCTGAACACACATACACACACTGGGACACACACACACACACTGGGACACACACACATACACACACTGGGACACACACACATACACACACTGGGACATACGGACACACACACACACACAGGGACACACACACACACTGGGACACACACACACACACTGGGACACACACACACACACTGGGACACACACACTGGGACACACACACACACACACACACACACTGGGACACATACACACACACTGGGACACACACACACACTGGGACACACACACTGGGACACACACACACACTGGGACACACACACACACACACTGGGACACATACACACACTGGGACACACACACACATACAAAGTGCATCCTCCATCCTCTTCTTTTTCTGGTGCTCTGTAATATAATTTGCCAGCAGCATACCACCCTGCCTACCACTGCTGGCTTGCTTCTGATGCTAAGCAGGGTTGGTCCTGGTCAGTCCCTGGATGGGAGACCAGATGCTGCTGGAAGTGGTGTTGGGGGGCCAGTAGGAGGCACTCTTTCCTCTAGTCTAAAAAAATATCCCAATGCCCCAGGGCAGTGATTGGGGACACTGCCCTGTCTAGGGTGCCGTCTTTCGGATGGGACGTTAAACAGGTGTCCTGACTCTCTGAGGTCATTATAGATCCCATGGCACTTATCGTAAGAGTAGGGGTGTTAACCCCGGTGTCCTGGCTAAATTCCCAATCTGGCCCTCAAACCATCACGGTCACCTAATAATCCCCAGTTTACAATTGGCTCATTCATCCCCCTCCTCTCCCCTGTAACTATTCCCCAGGTCGTTGCTGCAAATGAGAATGTGTTCTCAGTCAATTTACCTGGTAAAATAACGGATGAATAAAAAATCATCCCAAAGTGATTGTTCTGTCTGTCCTGAGCAGATAGTTTCTACCTTTGTCTTCCTCTCACCCTCCCTCCATCCATCCCTCCTCCCTCCGTCTTCCCTCCATTCTTCCTTACCTTTTTGTCATGGCCCAGTGTTGCCTAATAAATCTGACTGTGATGCCAGCTTTCTGTGTACACAGTCTGAATGAAAGCACTGCAAACACTTGGAAAGTTTCCTTACAAGCCAGAATGTTGAATAATGTAACGTTTGAACTTGCTCTACCGGTTGTCTGTGCGGTTGGTCCTTCGGGTCGAAAAAATATCCATAGGAATGTATTATTAAACCGACTTTTCAAACACTGGTACTGCCGTGGAGATTTCTATCACCTTGTACACAAAACCATGTAAACCCCTGTAAGACTGGTTAGTATGCATGCATCGCGTGCGGGTACTGACTTTATTGTGAGAGTGCCTTAGGTGATGATGAGCAAATCTTGATAGCCACATACAGAGGCAGGAGGGTTAATAACACCTTTCTGTGCATTTTTTGTCTCATATTTACACCCGAATAAGGACGAAATCAGAAGACGATAGGTAGAGTATGTTCAAATTAAGGTCAGGGTCGCGAGGCCCAGCATCAGCATTTAGCCTTATCGTGTAGCCCGATCGCATGCTCCCTTTTTGCAGGCTACATTTTGAGTAGCCTTGGAGGGATGGGAGATGAGTAGGCTAGATGTGGCCAAAGGAAAGAGGGGGCGGGGGGAGAGAGAGAGAGAGAGCGTGAGCTATGGGCTTCTGGGGGATACTCATGCTGAGAAACAGGTTCACCCAACAGCACAGCAGATATTTTCTGAAAAGTTCTCTTTCCTCTCATCTATGGTGTAAATGGCAGTCCGCATGTCAGCTCTCTTGCTCTCTCCTTTTTATTTTTTTCTTCTCCTGGTGTGTCAGCTGCCGGTCCTGGCCCCAGAGGAGCCCTGAGGGGGTGGTAAAGTCTGCTAGCTGACCCCCATTACCAGAAGAGGGAACAGGACATGACACTAATGACTGTCAGGTCCAGGTCATTGTGACTGTTTGTCCCCACGGCCCCTCTGACAGCTACGCTAAAACAACCAAGCAGGCGCCGGGCAGGCAGGAAGCCACAGGTACACAGCAACACAACGCTGCCTCGGCTATGACGGGGATCTTAGAGGGGTCAGATACACACTCACATGCACGCATGTTCATATCACACATGTAGTGCACACTTTCTCTCACAACTACACTTATACTACACTCAAATGGTCTCGCTCACTTGCCCACAGCCACAAAAGTACATATATTCTTACTCTCCCAGCTGTTTAACATTTATGCCTTTATGGAAGCACATATAGACATTCCCTTCTCAGTACACGTTAACTTGGACTCACTGACCCTGTCCCACATTTCAAACATGCACCCCCTATAGCTTATGTAGAGCCCTCATGTATTGTGGACGCCTACCTTCATGCCTAGACTGCTTTTCCCAGACCCAACTCTCAGCAAAACTTTAAGGTTTTAACCAAAGCACAGAGCAGCCCTGCGTTTACTAGCCTGTTATCGTGCCTGAGATCAAAGGTGAACTGTAAACAGTCCTCCACACCGACAGCTCTGCTAAGCTACTATTACATTTTAAAGTGCATCCCAAATGTTACCCTATTCCCTATTTAGTGCACTACTTTTGACCAGAGCCCTGCACTATATAAGGAATAGGGTGCCATTTGGGACGCACACAATGTTACATTATACACATGTAGAGTTGTTTTTTCCACAACAGGCATGTCTTACAATACACAGTCGTGTGTGAGGGAGAGAAACAATCCTCTGGTTCAACAGGCAATGAAAGGCCACTGATACGGCATCTCTGTTTTCTTAATGAGGAGTACAGCAGACATTTTAAGACACAAACATAGTTTTATAGAGACCTCGTGTCTCTGCTTTGATACTTTATGGAGGAGGAGGACCAGACAGTTTAGGGGGTGGGGGGTGTAAGAATGTGTGTGTGTGCTGGTTGTGTTCACGTCTTACACTCACACTGAGGACGAGGCACCCAGCTGTCAGCTCTGCCACATTAGGCAGATGGAGCGCTCCACAATCTCACTGACAGGCACAAGATGGTGGACTGCCAGGGGGGCACACGCAAACCGGTCCGCTCAGCTGCAAACCATGCTTGCTGGTCAAATGTATGTTTTTAAGCATGAACAGGTAGCGGTGGGAGGACTGGGCCAAAGCGAATGAGCGACTAGCGATCTCCTGACATTTTAACTAATCTCTTCTATCTGGCAGTTTCTTTCACATTTAGAAGGAGATTCGCTAGAAGCTAGAATTGGCTTTTTCACATATGCATCCTGTCATGTCAGATATGGTTTTCACTTGGGGTGGGACGCTGAAATGGACTCCCATTGGATTTCGATGACATTGGCTGCTCGGGGATACTGGCCATTTTCGTTCGTGGTCTCAGAAGCAGATGCATCAAGCCCTCTGGTGTTTAACAGACAGGAGGAGACATCTCATCTCACCATACAGCCATTAAACCTGCGCCTCGTGAGCCCCCATGACATGAGTGGTATACATCTGGCCCGGAAGAAAATGGAGTGGCTTCTGCAGGTCCATTTTGACATGGTCTAGTGAGGCGTTTCTTTCTTTATTTTTTAAATGAATCTAATTCCTGTTCTTTATTTGGCTCAGACCAAATATGGACGGACTCATCCAGACCATGATGACGTCCAGTAATGACACACCTCTCTGCCAGAACAGAAAGCAGAGAGGGGAACAGTGTGTACATGCCCGTGTCGTTAGGGGACATGGTGCTCTGGGCTGTGAACACACGGCACCTGCCTGTCAGTTCCTGTTGTTCGCTGGCATGTCCCATATGTCCCCCCCGTCAGACGCCACATGAACTTTTCACTTGTCAATCCCAAAAGGTTAGCGCTGAAAATCCAGGAGAGATTAATTGATGGATGGATGCAAATTGATGGAGATGGATGCTTTCGTGGTCTTTTTGTGGCATGGCTTGTTGCTCGTCTTGTGTTGACTGGACCACCTTTTCTGCCCCCCACCTCTTGTCTCACCATCTCTTTGCCTTTTGCTCTATCCTCCCATCTTTCACAGCAGATCTGTTTTCCAGATCAACTTCATCACTTGTGTTGCCTAGATCCCCTCCGACCTCCTGTCTCTGCTCTTCTTCATCTCCTCTGTATGCCCCCTTTATTCCCCCTTTCACAGCAGATCTGTCTGAGGGGGAATTCTGGGCAGGCAATAAACCTCTTCAGGCTCTTTTTTATTTTTTTGTTACAGGGGGTTAGCGTCTCCCCCTGAGATTCCGATCTGCCCCTCACCTTCCCACTCCACAGCCCACATGAATCACATTAGTTCTCAATGGATGTGCCCTGCCTGATGCCTGAAAGGTGCTGGATGGCAGGTCCGAGCACAGGTGATGGCCCACAGCTATGGCTAGCCTGTCAGCCACTGGAGCACATTTGGTGGTTTTGGGGTGTCTGACAAGTAGCGATTTGTCCTTCTCACTTCATGTCAAAGATAATGCTCTGGGCTACACAAGATTCAGTCAAATGTTATGATTTTGTGTAGATTGCTGAGGATTTTTTTTATTTAATCCATATAATTTTAAAGCTGTAACGTAACAAAATGTGGATAAACTCAAGGGGTCTGAATACTTTCCGAAGGCACTTTTCCCACATTTTGTTACGTTACAGCTTTTTTTTAAATTGATTAAATTACAAAAAATCGTCAGCAATCTACACATAACACCCCATGATGACCACCATGCTTCTCCATTCCGTCTGGCCACTCTACCATGAAGACCTGATTGGTGGAGTGCTGCAGAGATGGTTGTCCTTCTGGAAGTTTCTCCCATCTCCACAGAGGAACTCTGGAGTTCAGTCAGAGTGACCATCAGGTTTTTGGTCACCTCCCTGACCAAGGCCCTTCTCCCCCAATTGCTCAGTTTGGCCGGGCGGCCAGCTCTAGGAAGAGTCTTGGTGGTTCCAAACTTCTTCCATTTAAGAATGATGGAGGCCACTGTGTCCTTGGGGACCTTCAATGCTACAGAAATGTTTTGGTACTCTTCCCCAGATCTGTGCCTCTACACAATCCGGTCTCGGAGCTCTACAGACAATTCCTTCGACCCCATGGCTTGGTTTTTGCTCTATATATAGACAGGTGGACTCCAAGTTGTAGAAACATCAAGGATGATCAATGGAAACCGGATGCACCTGAGCTCAATTGAGTCTCATAGTAAAGGGTCTGAATACTTATGTAAATAAGGTATCTGTTTTTAATAAATTATCCAAAATGTCTAAAAACCTGTTTTTCGATTTGTCATTATGCGGTATTGTGTGTAGATTGATGAGTAAAAAAATATATAAATTAATTTTAGAATAAGGCTGTAATGTAACAAATGGTGTAAAACGTCAAGGGGTCTGAATACGTTTAGAATCCACTGTAAATCTATTCAACACACTGTCGTTCTTAGAATTTCGATTTTACAAAGAGAGTTTGTGTTGTAAGACATTTTAGGAAGACATGCCATTTGGCTGTAACGTAACAAAATGTGGGAAAAGTCAAGGGGTCTGAATACTTTCCAAAGGCACTGTATATGTGATCATATCCAAATGTAAGCTAGGTTTGAAATGATGTTTTAGTCAAATATTATATATGTGTGTTTTTTTCCGGTCAATTTGAAGTCTACAAATTATTTGGAATAATGTTTCGGCCCCTGACCATCCTCCAGAAAAAAAATTGGCCCGTTGAATCTGAATTTGAATCTGATTCCTGACCTGAAGACAATTTCAATGGGGGAACCTGACATTTTGACCTTGCAAGGGCACGCACCATTTTTGACCAGGGTGCTAAAAGTAGAGAATACAGTGCAAGGAGGGAGATGAAGATAGGCTAAGTGAGGACATTTAATGTTGACAATGTTTGCTAAAGTTAAAACCAGTTTGCTTATTTGTTACATTGTGGTTAAAATTATGAATGTAAATCATACTCCTAATGAATTAATCAGATGCATTTCGTGAGCTTGTCATTTTTCCAACGCACCTATAACGTTCGAAATTCATCAAAACTGTCAAGTACAATCATATTGAGGCTATAATAAAGTTCAGATGAATGATTTGATTATAATGACATGTGTGAAAACTTTTGTTTACCCTATCACCGTCTTGAACTGACCCACATTTTCCTGCATTCTAGAACACTTCGTGGACTAGTATTTATTGTCTGTTTAATTAGAATGTAGGTGAAACCTATTAAATCTATTTTTAAATGTTGACCTTTTAAAGCTAACGGGAAAGGTCTGTAAGAAATGTGCCTTACGTGTAGACAGTGAACTACATAACTGGAATACAAACCGAGCTGAAACAGATGGCCAAAAGTCTGGGGTGTATCGATCGACTAAATATCGATTAAATGTTTTGCTGGTCTTAGCGTGTTGCCGGTATTCACACTAGCGATTAGTATTTTGTATCTATGCGCTCTCTTACGAAACTTTCGGTACGGTGTTGAACTACATTTTCTTTAAATCAATTAGTCATCATGTTAGAGAAGAATTGTGCGCATAGCGGGAAATATTTTTATACATTGTTCACGTTCAATTGAATTTACCACAGGTGGACTGCAATCAAGTTGAAGAAACATCTCAAGGATGATCAGTGGAAACAGGATGCACCTGAGCTCAATGTAGAGTCTCATAGCAAAGGGTCTGAACCTGTTTCAGCTTTGTCGCTATGGGGTATTGTGTGTGTGTATATTGATGAGGAAAACATGTAATTTTAAAATAAGGCTGTAACATAATAAAAGTACATTATTTATACATGTTCATTTTTACAAGCAGACAGATAACAGCAAACAATACAACAATAACACCCCCACCCTCTGGAAGAAGACAGGAAAAACAAAAACAGTGCCTTGACTGAGTGGGAAATAATCGGCACCATTTTTTAAAATTGAAATTGGACACAAAAGTCATAAATAAGTATGCTACTATGGATCAGGGTGGATTGCAGACTCTGTGTCATGTTGCCCATCACATGATAGATGAAACAGAAAGGGTTGCCATATCTTATCGAATGTGATGGATCTGCCAGAGATATGCTAAATCCTTGCCATATGAAACAGACTAGTGACTTCAGATAACCAGATTTATAAACGGGACAAATGTTTTCTACTATTAATCTTTCAATGTCTTTGTAAGCATACCAGTCTGTCTCCCGTTGTCTGTTCTGCTCTGTTTCAGCTTTCATTTGGTCTGGTGGCAGTATGGCAGTGTCCTGATAACCTGTCCTGTGACGTGTCTCCATCTAACATTCCTGCTGTGTTTTCAGGTGGAGCTGAAGATGAAGTATAATGACCAGCACTGTAAAGCCAGGGGTCTGCTGTCAGGCTCCCGCTGGTATGAGATCCAGGCCTACAGAGCCCTCAACCAAGCCCTGGTCAGGTACGGGTCTCTTTGTGTTCTTGTTTGTTTCTCTGTCCTCGACTCATCCTATCACAGGAGGCTTCTTCCTAGCTCACAAATCAGGCTCATGATCAGTAAGCATAAAATGTTTGATCATTTTGAAAACCAGGAGGTTACTACCTGAACTTGAAGATGTTTTTACTACCACAGGTGTATTAGACACAAGAATGACTGGGGAGCCCTCATTCTGGTAGACGACCGGATTGGGAACAACCCCAACAAATACATTTCAGGTACTGAAATTAATGATCGCAGGTTGCAGCCACTCGAGCTTGAATTACTCAAACAAACCCTCTGTCTCCGTTGCCTGACACAATGTGTAGTTTCTTATCTTGGGCACTTGGTGGTGATGCTTGTCCACAAGATAGAGGTGTGTTGTGGTTTTAAGGATTGATAAATTAAGTGTTGATAAATTAAGTGTTATTAGAAAAGTAGGAATAATTTTGTTTTTATATTTTATTTTCCACTAACAAGATTGGTCTCTGTTTACACCAGGTCTGTACAAGTGGGTGCATAACCTTTTCAGGCACCACAACGCCTTCATCTGTGCTATGCAGTCGCTGATGACCTTCTCCAGGTGCCAACAGGGGGCAGGAGAGACCCATGGAGCAGGGAGCCAGATGTTAAACAGCACCACCATCCTGTTCAGCCAGTCAATCTCTAGTGACTGTGGAAGATCTGTCCCACTGTCGGCCCAGTCCTAGCCCCAGCTCAGACAGCCTTCTCTGGGCCACGATGCACCACACTACCATACTACCACCTCTCAGGTCCCAGAGCCCCACACCCAGCTACAGGGGGTCAGGTCCTGGGTTCCCCCTATGGTCTCTGTCCCACCTGCTCTGTGGCCTCTGTCCACCATCAGCCATGGAAACACAGATGAGATGTATAGAGATGTATTACATTAGATAAATAAGTTATGTCAGGGAAGTTGGTAGATTATCAGAGGTTTGATTGGTGCATAAAAACATACGAAAGCTTCATCCAGAGCTCTTTACGTTAACTCCTTGTATAAGTGGTTCCTAATGAGTCCATTGCATCAGTCAGTCTTCCACAAAGGTCTCCCACTACCTCGACTGCATGACCTCACTGCAGACCAACATCTGGTGTGTTCCTCTCTCTTGTTATTCATGATGGGATGGTATTATATGAACAGTCCTGTCCCAGTAAAGTGGATGGGAACAGGGGAACAATGTGTGAGGCTTTTTGGATCTACTTCTCTGATAAATAAATGTAATGGAACAAGGATGTTAGGGGTGTAGAGGAGCAATGCCCATGCCGTTTCCTCCTGCAAGGGTTTCATTTGACCAATGTTCAGGATTCTTAGCTTCGGTTTTAGTCAAATCATTTTACATTTCTTCCTCTTTAGGAATCTTAAGACATGTTGATGTACAAAATGCTGTGTATATATGTTTTAGGTCCGTTTTGCTTCTGATCCTACCCTCCGCTGTTTGTTACAGCAGAACCTCTTATAGGTGTCAAGCTAAGTGAGTGTAAATGCAGCGAGATATCAGGCTTCATATGGTACCTTGGACCTCACTGGGGATGGATCCATAGAAAAACATGGGGTCTGAACCTAACGGAATGATAGTACTATGAGGTCACTGGGTTTATAAATTAAGTGGATACACTCCGTTCTAGAGCTCTAGTCTATTGTCTGTCTCGTTACTTGGGTCGCTGTAAGGCTGAGCTGTTTGGTCAATTGCGTTTTGAGGGGTGGGTGGGGGTGTCAGGAGCTGGATCAGGTGGGGGGAGTTTGTATGTGCACCAATCTGTCTCATTACTACGAGACCTTATACATGGCTGAGTGATGCTGGGTTGGTCTGAGGCAAGCAGCTTGATGAGCAGATGTTAGACTGTTGCTTTAAATAAATCACATTGCCCATTGTTTGTGTTATATTGAGCGTGAGACGGTGGTGGTGATTTCTTCTCCACTGCACTGTTCTGGATAAGAGTCAGAAAGACATCCTTTGCCCACACCCCTAAACCACTAAACATGTGCAGTGTACTGCACACTAACCTAGCTGTTACGGGCCCAGCATATAGGATCCTTGAGGCCAATGTTGGCATCGTCAATGTACTTTCCTCGTTATTTTCTCACCTTTACTGTCAACACTTGATGACTGCTCCAATCAGCTCATCTGAATGTCTAAATATATTATAAGTCTTCATACAACTGTGTTGTCTTTCCTTTCTATGGTTTCCCATAACGTGTGTATTCTCTGTGGGCACGTGACCAGAAGCAGACACAGCAACACCCCTCCACTCATCTGAAGAGTGATCCCAAGGCCCCTCCCCCACTGTCTCCACCACCCACGGCCCCTGCACCACCTCCACCCCTGTGAGCTCCACCCACTTCAAGACCCCCCCATATTCCGGGACCCAGGCCGGCGTTGTGGTCCTCTGGTCGTCCCGCCGCGGCCTGACTCTGTGGAGAAGGAGAACCAGGAGAATGTAAGTCTGGATCCCCTGCCCAGAAAGGAAGGCCCGTAAGGGGACGGATGGACCGGCAGCTACCCCTCCCAGCCAGGACCAGAGCCCAGACGATCCCACCCTGCTAGAGGAAGACCAGAGCATCTTCACACCTGAGATGTTTGATGATGAAGAGGATGTGGACCGAGCCTCTCCCCAGGACATTGCATTGGACGATGAAAGGGGAGGGAACTGTGCTTGCGGCCAGCCTTGCTCTATCTACCGGAACAGCCCGGGCTGTGTCTGAGGACCTGTTTGGCCCAGAGCAGGGGCACAGGAACGGTCATTACCACTGATACCCAGAGGGGCGGCGCTCTTGCTCCCTCAGCTAGTAGAGACTGTGTCAGTGTGAGATGGGAACAGGACAGGCAGCGAAAGTGGTGACAAGGCCCAACAGCAAGAGACCCAGAGACAGGAGGACCAAGGTCAGGGAGAAGGACAGGAGGTGAACCAGACCCAGGCGCAGGGTCAGACCCAGGGGGGACCCAGGGCCAGAACAGGCAGACAGGCAGCAGGACACGCAGGCTGTCCAGGTCCAGACAGAAAGCATCCTAAACTAACCAGCTAATTCTCTGTTGTCCCTCAGGTTATATCCATAGATGACTAGACACCAGTTTATAACTGTAGATGACTAGGCACAAGGGCCTGTATTCAGAGGCTCACTAGTAGTGCAGATCTAGAATCAGTGCTTCTTTTTAAATCATTATTAAAATGATATGGACAGGGGAGACATGATCCTAGATCAGCATTCAAACTGAAACTCTTTATAAACACGGGCCCAGGTTCCAGGTTATAACCATAGACTATAGACAATTAGACAGACACCAAGACGCTCAGTAAAGCCAGTTCTCAGATCATCATGTCTCATTATCTAGCGTGACAGCGGTGCTGGGTCATCTCGTCTGACCGACATTATCTGTTTAAACAGTCTGGAGCTAACGAACGTTGCACAAATTGCAATGTTAACGTGCAGTCTTATATTTTTGTCTTATATTTACACATCATTAAAATGCAAGAAGAAATGCGTCTTTATTTTCCTGTAAACGCGATGGAAGCATTGTCCCGTTATGTGTTTTAATGAGATGTGTTATTTGGAGTGAGGAGAGGAGTGGGGGGTGAGGCAGCATGTCTGACTTCACACAGATAGAACTCTTCCGTTTTTACCCCAAAATTACTGTACAATCCTATGATAAAGTAATTGTCTGATGTAAACTAGAGGGGGGAGGTGTGGTGTGGGATGTGTATCGTGTGTTTAATGACTTGGGGAAACACACAAAGGCCTTTCCAGCAACACAAGAAACCTCAGAAACCCCATCATCCATTTTGAGAACAGCTCCAGGGTGACTATATATCAGTAAATATAAATAATTGTGATATGGAAAATTGATGAATAAAATAATGTTTGCTGGTTTTGGTTTGTGTTGATGTGGAAGAGTGCAGATGGGTAGATTGAACTGTCAATAAAGCACCTTGTATTGGCAAGGTGTACAGTGCTTTGTTTCCCCCCTGATCTATCTACACACAATACCCAATAATGACAAAGCAAAAACTGTTTTTTAGAAATGTTTGCAAAAGTATTACAAAATAAAAATGGAAATATCACATTTCCATAAGTATTCAGATCATTTACTCAGTAGTTTGTTGAAGCACCTTTAGCAGTGATTACAGCATCGAGTCTTTTTGGGTATGACGGAACAAGCTTGGTACACCTGTGTTTGGGGAGTTTCTCCGTTTCTTCTCTGCAGATCCTCTCAAGCTCTGTCAGGTTGGATGGGGAGAGTCACTGCACAGCTATTTTCAGGTCTCTCCAGAGATGTTTGATTGGGTTCAAGTCCGGGCTCACCCTATGGGACTCCCTATCACAGCCGGTTGTGATACAGCCCGGGATCAAACCCAAGTCTGTAGTGCGATTACCTGTTTTTATGTTTATATTTTATTAGTTCTACCTGTCTGTCTTTGCTATGGTGGCGGTTATTTTCTTAATTTCTGGCTTGCAGCCCTCTTTGCCAAAGCTAGGTAGTATTGTGTTTGATGTGATATTATGGCTTCCATTAAACCTTGGTAAATATGTATTTATTGCCTCACATATACGCCTGTAATCTATGTTTACGAACAGTTAAAGCAAATGGCATATATTGTCACATACATGCTAACCGTTCCTCTTAATGGGGAAAATGTTTTAACGATGTTGTGAAGAGTAAAAGGTAATTTACAGTGTTAGGAGGATTAGTTGTGATCATGGTTTTAAGGGCCTTGTTTGGATTATTGGGGTTTACCGAAAATGAGCAATCATGCCATTGGTTAAAGAAGCTAAACTTTTGATGGAGGGAGGCGGGAACAGTGATGTCTGGCAAATTAAGCCCCATTAGCTTGACAGGATGTTGTCTCGTTAGAACACAAACCTCCCTAACGATCCCTAACCTGTGATTGGTTGACAGAGGAGCCCAAAGTGGTCGACCGAACCATTAAATTAAAGCTCTCCTCTCTGCTCATCAGCCTCACTGTACGACAGTGCCTTAGCATCATTAGTTAATGTAATTGCATGGCTGAACGTGACTGGGCACCTCGTTAACATCAGTATCAACAAGCGTGCCATGGGAGAGGGTAAGCAGATGTCCTAAAAGCATCCTAATAGGCGGTTATTCTGTTGTTCTGTAGCACTGTACGGTTATTGGAGTATTTACTGTGGCTTCCCTAAGTCCCTTTAATATCTCGCCATTGATTAGCCTAAGTTGGGCTTTATATATTCTTACGAGTTTGAACAAATTAAATCAATGAGTGTGTTTATTCATGCAGTAGGCTAATTGGAATTGCATTTGTTTTGGTCCCAGGTTGATGATAATTGGAAAGTAAGTTTGTTTCCATTGTTTCAGCTTGTTTGAGATTTTTCCACTAAGCAGTATAGGGCGACTGGCATATTGACATAATTTGCTTTAATTGGCAGGTTAAGGTGCTGTGGCAAGACCCAGCCATGGAAAGGGAGAGTTCTTTCCTAGACCCAAGCTAAGAACCAGGCCCAGACCCAAGTCAGGTGCAGTCAGAGGGGCAGAGGCAGGACCAAGGCAGGGGTGCCCTTAGCACCCACCTCCAGTGTCCCAGACCAAAGACCAGGGCCTATAGGTCCATGGCAGGACAGCCAGAGTCAGATCTGCTAGTGTGGCTGGTTCAGGTCCAAGGCTGAGGAGACTGAGGGAGAGCAAGCCATCACAGGATGGAAGGACCAGGCCTCTACCAAGCCTTGGACTAGTATTAGGGCCAAAGCCCTAAATGTGAGGGCAGAGTGTGTCCCTCAGGAAGTCCTGGAGGTGAACCTGAGACTGAGCGTAGCCCCACTGGTCTAACAAAGGAAGGGCCTGGTAGTCAGAAAGGTTACAGACATCCCGAGTGGCACAGCGGTCTAAGGCACTGCAGGAGTCACTACAGACCCGGCTTCGATCCCGGGCTGTGTTGCAGCCGGCTGCGACCGAGAGACGGCGCACAATCGGGTTAGGGAAGGGTTTGGCCTGCCGGGATGTCCTTCTCCCGTCGCGCTCTAGCGACTCCTGCGGGTGGCCTGGCGCATGCCTGCTGACATGGTTGCCAGTTGTAGTGTTTCCTCCAACACATTGGTACGGCTGGCCTCCGGGTTAAGCGAGCACTATGTCAAGAAGCAGTGCGGCTTGGCAGGGTCGTGTTTTGGAGGACGTGTGGCTCTCGACCTTCGCCTCTCTCGCATCCGTACGGGAGTTACAGCGATGGGACGAGACTGTAACTACCAATTGGGGAGAAAAAGTAATAGCCCGTACGTGTCACAGAGTAATTTTGTCAGGGTGTCCTGTTTTTGTCAGTGAATTTATCAGTGCTCATTTGGAAATGAAAACAAAACCATCCATCCGTTGCTTGCTCCCTCTAGGCATAGGAGCTGTAAGCAGGATAGAGGGGCCAACGGGGCCTCTCGGAGGAGAAAGGCGAGTTAGAGGCCACTGCATAGACCATGGTTGGAGCCTAGATATCTGAGGTAGTGATGCACATTGTTTGTGTGTAACAGGTGATACGATGCACATCATGCCAACTCAAGTCTTGACTTCCACATGACTAATTACCAGAGACCCTGTTCCAGAGGACTGGACCGTGTACCTTAGGTGAGCTGCAGAGCACTCTGTGATCTGGAGAAGATAGCCAGGCTTAAATGCACCAGAGGGTGGGGGACCACAGGCCCAGCCCAGTGTCCATCTCCCACCCAGGCCCCCCATGTACCCCCTACCCTACTGATGGTCCGGGGAATCGTGGCCATACAGGCCCCCCGAAGCAGTCTTCAGCCTTACAGGGACAACAACACTACAGGTAGACAACACTACATCTGACTTTATCTTTCATCTTTACATTGTTGCCTAACCTACAGGAATTAGTTCATTTGTGATTTCACTGTAGGGGTTTGGAATAATACAGCCACATTTGAAGAACCTGCTATTACAAACTTTCCTTGTTCAGGCTTGTTTTAGTACCTCTTTGGGGATGCCGAAAAAGAGAGGGAAGCTGTCTTAGGAGCTAAACACTGCAGTCAGCAAGATGTTTCCATAGTCACAAAACCCCTGCTTCATTGATGCCATAAGTCTATGCTGGGGAGCTCCTCTTTCTTTGAAGTGGGGGTGAGCAAAACCAACCTGTCTGAACGATGTCCCAACTCTGAAAGGCTCGAACCTGGATCCATCCAAATCACTGACTCGGTAGATTAGTCAGGACAAAAGAAGCCATGGTGCCTGCTAGAATCCCCTAGTCACTTTTCCCTTTGACAGTGTTGCTATCCAAGCCAAAGAATAAGAATGAATCATTCTATTTCTCTGATCCAAGCACCTTTCATCCATACATACAGTACACACTTCCTCAACAGCATTCTATAGTTCCAATGGAAATGTATTTACAGTCCCTTCAATGTAATGATCCATTTAAACTATCTGTCATTAGAAAACAGCAATCAGTGTCACCAGCCAAAGAGCGTTTGTACAAATTCACTTTCCCCCGGGATTATGATGTATGCCTTCCTGTGCTGAGGAGTGGGTTAATGAGTGGCTAGCTGCTCAGAGGCCTTTGATGCTTTCTCCTTGCAGGCTTTTCTGTGGGTGAAATGGAGCATTTAGTTGTTTTTTACTTTACTTTACTTTCTCTAACACACACACACATACCGCCTACAGTGCTATCTGGGACCCAGTGGCGTGCTCTGTGACGAGGCTACTACAGTGTAGAGGCTGTGCCTTCCAGAACCCCTCTTCCTCGTCTGCTGCTGTGGTGGAAGCTGAGATCCAGCACCCACGGGACCCCACCCTGGACCAGGTAAGCCTCAACCTTACAGGGAGGGACACAGCACCTTGTACTAGGTCTGGTTGGCCTCTAGCTGGTGCTCCCCATATACACACATACAAACAATTGTTGATTCCTTGAAAGCAGTTTATGCACAAGGAGAGACTAAAATCCACTATTTGGGTTTGCTTGGGGCAATTACATGGTAACAGAATGATGCTGAGAATTTTTCACTTTAAAATGTATGTCAAACAAAAACCAATGATGGCAAAGTTAATAAAATCATACAATTATATACACAAGGAGTACTTTTAACAATTTCCACAGAACATTCTACAAAAACACATTTTCTTGAACAGTGCAGATGCCAAGTGTGTTTGTGCCATTATTCTGTTCCCAAAGTTTGCACCAACCATTAATATCAGCATTTTCTAACCAAAAACCAATTGAAGTCAATGTGCCCCAAATGTTTGCATCATAATCAGGACAGTAACGTAAAGCTGACCATAACAGGTCTAATCGGTTCTAGGAATGAGAGGTATAACATATGTAATGACATATCTTTTGTTCTGCACTTAGAAAATAACAATGTACTATCTTCATATGTTACTGTGGGTTTGAAGTGTGACAGATGGGGGTGGCATTGTAACCAATATCTGTCCCTCTCTTTAGTGTTCAGAAATATGCTGTAAATATGTAACTTTATGATAAAATGACCGTTATGGTACCGGTTTGTTTATAAATCAATATGTGGACACCATAGATGGAAATGTCTTGCATTGAGGGATTGCCCTGATTCTCATGGACACAGGCGTATGTCTCTACTGGGATGTCCATCAACTCCTGGCTGAATCTTACGGCACTTGTTAACGCATCAGGAGAGTGTGGTTTTATCGCAGTTGATTTATAGCCAGTAATTTAAAATTATTGGTATACTGAACAAAAATATGTATGCAACATTCAACAATTGATTTTTGATTTTACTGAGTAACAGTTCATATAAGGAAATCAGTCAATTGAAGTACATTTATTAGGTCCTAATCTATGGATTTCACATGACTGAGCAGGGGTGCAGCCATGGGTGGGCCTGTGAGGGCATAGGCCCACCCACTTGGGAGCCAGGCCCACCAACTGGGGTGCCAGGCCCAGTCAATCAGGAGTATTTTTTTACCACAAAAGGCCTTTATTTAATATATTTAACTAGGCAAGTCGGATAAGAACAAATTCTTATTTACAATGATGGCCTACCGGAGAACAGTGGATTAACTGCCTTGTTCAGGGGCAGAACGACAGAATTTTACCTTGTCAGCTCGGGGATACGATCCAGCCGCTTTATTACAGACAGAAATACTCTTCAGTTTGTCCCCAGCACAAGGTGCACCTGTATCATTCTGTTTAATAAGCTTCTTGATATGCCACATCTGTCAGATGGGTGGATCATATTGACAAAGAAGAAATGTTCACTAACAGGGATGTAAGCAATTTGCGAACAACATTTTTGAGAAATACGCTTTTTTTGCTTGTGGAAAAATTCTAGGATCTGTTATTTCACCTCATGAAACATGGGACCAACACTTTACATGTATTTATATTTTTGTTCAGTATAGATTTTAAACAAACACTTTGTCATAGATGGACAAGATTTAATGAGATGAATGGTGAATTTCTAACAAGTTCAGGAAGCCAAGCTAGAGCTCTGAGAAGTTCACAGCAATGAGATGGATGTTTTGATCAAGAGAACTTTAGAAAATATGCATTTTTCTCAACTCTAAATATACAAATCTTTTCTACAGTTATAAGGAAGGTGAAATCTTAGTCAGTCATTTTATAAATGGATTATACTATATTTAGAAAACATATAACTGATTTCAAGCCTTATTCATGTAGTTTTGTTAGGAAATGCATCATATAAAATAAGTAATATTTTCACATTATTTTCATGTACTTGAGCTTGTCCTCAAAAGTAACATATTTTACCAGAAAGGTGATATTTTAACCTTTCTTAGATTATGCAGCATTACTATTTATTGTTTATGACCCTGTCATGATAAATAATTAATTTGGGGGATTACATGCAGTTACATTTAAGAGGTTTAATAACAGGCCATATGTTTGATGTACTCACACTCCAGTACATGTGCTAGACAAAGGGCTACTGTACTGTTTTTGTTGTTTTTTTTTAGGGCAGTCCGTTTCCATTGGTGTTTGTCACTTGTGCCTCTGTGTACACATCCCAAATGGCACCCTTTTCCCTATATAGTGCACTGCTTTAGACCAGGGCCCATTAGGTGTATATAGGGCGCAATTTGGGACTCTGTCTCCTGCCAAGCGTCCATATGCTATGCTACGCTATGCATGGGGTAGAGTGGCGAGACATTTGGTCGAATAAATCAATACCAACAACACAACAGTGGCAGGATAATTATTTAATTATATCTCCCATAATCTGTCTGATATTGATGACGGACTGAAAACTTCTTCCAAGTTGTCACGCTTCTCCCTGTGACTGAGTTAACAAGCCTTTATTGACCCGTCGGTAGATGCGGCTGCTGCCAGGTCTTAATCGATTGCGATGGCTTAATCACTCCTAAACTGCTTTTTTAATGGTTCAATTGAGAGAAGAGAGATTAGAGATGCCCCTCTGCAAAAGCTTGGAGGTGAAGGCTAGCACATTTGTCATTAACAATACTGTTTTTAGAACAGGATTTTAATGACTTGTTTCGGTGTAAACTGAGAGGTTATAGCTTATATTATTTCTGGTTTATTACCTGTTATGCTAATTATATAGGCTAGAGCACATGTGTCAAACTCAAGGCCCGCTAGCCAATTCAATCCATCCCACGGGTGGTTAGGAAAAATAAAATAAATAACAATAATCCATTTAAAAAAAAATAAATTTAAATCACATTGAAATTACTAAAACAAAATCAAAACTGTGTAGAAATGATAGACCTACATTTATAGTCTCTTCACTCTGTCCATCTAGATACTCAGGGAGCATCAAATTCCAAAAGCGATGGATAGAGGACTATGATTTGCACATTTTGACACAAAGGAAATAATCCATACTAAGTATGGCCCTCCTGACCTTGGTGAAGAGTGAATGCAGCCTGTGGGGAAAATGAGTTTGACACCCCTGGGCTAGAGGTAAGACCAGGCTGTACTCTCCAGCTTTCCTCTTTCTGATCGAAAGGCTTGGCCTTGATTGACTGGTCAACTCAGGTCAGAACAAATTCGCTGCAGTGTCTCGGAAAGTTCTGTCCTGAATTGACCAAACAATAACTCTGATTATAACTGGGATGGTTGGCTAGTTGTAGAAAATTAGAAATGAAAGTTTTGATTTTCTCATATGTGAATAATGTATAAACATTTCCTGCTATGCCCACAATTCTTCTCTAACATGATTACTAATTGATTTAAAGAAAATGTAGTTAAACACCGTACCAAAAGTTTCGTAAGAGAGCGCATAGATACACAAAATACTAATCGCTAGTGTGAATACCGGCAAAACGCTATGACCAGCAAAACGTTTTTTTTGTGTATGTTACATCGATATTTAGTCGCTCGATACATCCCTGTCGATCGATACACATGTTTTTCAGCTCGGTTTGTTGTTCAGTGTGTCTACACGTAAAGCACATTTCTTACAGGCTGACTAAACCGCTCGCGTCGTGTTGCAAAATACATTTTGTAATCTATATTATTAAATTATTGCACCCACACTGCTCGTGCGCGCCAATGAGCGTCTGCGTTGCCAAGGGCTAAAATAGAAGTCAGTTCTATTTCTGACGCAGATCACACTGCAAGTCCAGCCTCTCCCATTTCCTTATTGGTTTATAGAAGCAGGTACACACGTGCCATCGCCTCATTGGTTATATGGTGACTGAAAGACTGAAGGTCGGTGACTGAAAGATGACTGAAAGATGAAAAGATGAAAGTCAGTGGCGGTAATGCACCTAATTTATGAAAGTTGCCTATCGCAATATGAAGTCAAGAGAAGAAAAAGCCTAGAAGGAGGAGAGATGACTAGAAACGATTCGGGTTGACCGTTTGTGTGGATTAATTGTCGGAGTAGAGGACCTTGTGCATTTCAGGTAAAATAACTCCATGTTTATATCCCAGGACAAATTAGCTAGCAACAGCAAGCTAACTAAATAGGACAAATTAGCTAGCAAGTGCAAGCTAGCTAGCTAAATTGCCATAAAGGTTTAATGCTCTTCGACCTGTCGCCAAATGAATGTAATTGGTTCAGAGTTTGTTTTGATATTTTAACCTGCGTGTCGTGATCACGTTTGGTGTGGGGGGACAACATGTATGCACGATGGTACACACACACAGCTGGTTTGGGTTCCGTGTTACAGGCCTTTCCAGTTAGCTTTAAAAGGCCATAATTTTTTAATATTTTAATCTGCTTTTTAATAGATTTCACCTACATTCTAATTAAACAGACAATAAATACTAGTCCACGAAGTGTTCTAGAATGCAGGAAAATGTGGGTCAGTTCAAGACGGTGAAATGTTTTCTTTACCCCATGTCCTTATAATCCAATCATTCATCTGAACTTTATTATAGCCTCAATATGCTTATACTTGACAGTTTTGATGAATTTCGAACGTTATAGGTGCGTTGGAAAAATGACAAGCTCACGAAATGCATCTGATTAATTCATTAGGAGTATGATTTACATTCATAATTTTAACCACAATGTAACAAATAAGCAAACTGGTTTTAACTTTAGCAAACATTGTCAACATTAAATGTCCTCACTTAGCCTATCTTCATCTCCCTCCTTGCACTGTATTTTCTACTTTTAGCACCCTGGTCAAAAATGGTGCGTGCCCTTGCAAGGTCAAAATGTCAGGACTCCGGTTCCCCCATTGAAATTGTCTTTAGGTCAGGAATCCGATTTTAACCGCGGGCCCCAAAAAATTCTGGAGCAGATGGTCAGGGGCCGAAACATAATTCCAAATTATTTGTGGACTGCAAATTGACCGCAAGAAACCACACATATTGTGTTATTTACATAAGTATTCAGACCCTTTGCTATGAGACTCAAAATTGAGCTTGTGTATCCTGTTTCCATTAATCATCCTTGATCAGTTATACATTATAATACATAGACAACAGATTTCACAACATTAAGTGTGTGCCCTCAGGCCCCTACTCTACTACCACATATCTATTGGACACAATCCATGTGTACGTGTGTATAGTGTTTGTATGTGTGTGTCTATGCCTATGTTTGTTGCTTCACAGTCCCAACTGTTCCATAAGGTGTATTTTTTTATCTGTTTAAAATCACATTTTACTGCTTGCATGTGTTACTTGATGTGAAATAGAGTTCCATGTAGTCATATCTCTGTTGTACTGTGCATCTCCCATAGTCTGTTCTGGACTTGGGGATTGTGAAGAGACCTCTTATGGAATGTCTTGTGGGGTATGCATGGGTGTCCGAGCTGTGTGCCAGTAGTTCAAACAGACAGCTCGGTGCATTCAACATGTAAGTCATGTAAGCCTCTCATAAATAAAAGTAGTGATGAAGTCAATCTCTCCTCCACTTTGAGCCAGGAGAGATTGACATGCATGGTATTAATGTTAGCTCTCTGTGTACATCAAAGGGCCAGCCGTGCTGCCCTGTTCTGAGGGCCAGCCGTGCTGCCCTGTTCTGAGGGCCAGCCGTGCTGCCCTGTTCTGAGGGCCAGCCGTGCTGCCCTGTTCTGAGCCAATTGCAATTTTCCTAAATCCCTCTGTGGCACCTGATCACACTACTGAACAGTAGTCCAGGTGCGACAAAACTAGAGCATGTAGAACCTGCCTTGTTGACAGTGTTAAGAAGGTAGAGTAGCGCTTTTTTATGGACAGACTTCTCCACAATTTAGCTACTGTTGTATCACTATGTTTTGACCGTGAAAGTTTATAATCCAGGGTTACTCCAAGCAGTTTAGTCTCCTCAACTTGCTCAATACCACATTATTCAATATAAGATTTAGTTGAGGTTTAGTGAATTATTTGTCCCAGATACAATGCTTTTAGTTTTTGAAATATTTAGGACTAACTTATTCCTTACCACCCATTCTCAAACTAACTGCAGCTCTTTGTTAAGTGTTGCAGTGGTTTCACTCGCTGTAGTAGCTGAAGTGTATAGTATTGAATCATCCTCTTAGATGCACACTGAAAAGCCAGTGGCATGTCGTTAGTAAAGATTGAAAAAAGTAATGGGCCTAGACAGCTGCCCTGGGCCCTCATTTCTCAATGTTGCGAACGAACAAATGATGGTAAACCATGCATGCGATCATTTCTAAGCAAAGTGTGGGATTTATCCATTTGTACTTATACTTGAGAATGTGTCTAAACTTAAGCACACCTCGGACCATGCGTATGCACAGCACCTTGTGGTATAAAAGTCAAACTGCTAATGACCATCCACCAAATGGAGAAAGGATTGACATACTGGATCAAATCATAAACCATGAAGTAAAAATATCATACATTAATAGTTTATTCATTTATTTTATAAACACTTAAGCTACTAATAGTTTTCTCAGGATGCTATCGAATTCATAAACATGAAACCATTTAAGCTTAATTGAATAATAAAGTCAATTAGAAAGAGAGTGGAATGTAAGGTTGGAGGCAATTTAGTTAAACCAGTTAAATAATATAGAAGGCTACACTGAGGCATTGTGACTTGTCCAAAATGACAAATCTTTCATTGCTGGAGGACCTGGCACAAGCTGCATTACGCAGGGAGAGTGTTTTCAATGAGCTTGCAGATGTTTTTGCTGAGAGCGACGCTTGGCTTATTAGTAGATTTTGTTTTCCAAGGCATATTTTATTGTCTCTGCATCCAACTCTCTCCAGTATTAGAAAGGGAGAGAAATCGCACCAATACCATCCCAGTGCAAACCCAAGTCCTCTCCACCCTGGGATTTTTGGCCACTGGAACATTCCAACGGGAGATTGCGGATCGATCTGGCATTTCACAACCAACCATAAGCCGAATATTGCCTGCAGTCCTTCATGGCATTATTAATTGACCCCACAATACATACAGTTTCTGTACACTGCTGTGCAACAGGACAGAGGGAAAAGGGATTTCCATACCATAGCTGGATTTCACAATGTCATTGCAGCAGTTGACTGCACCCACATCGCAATGAAAGCATAGTCGTGAACGAATTCAACTTCGTCAACAGAAAAGGTTTCCATTCTGTCAATGTGCAGGTCATCTGTGATTCACATTTGGCTTGTTGAATGTAGTGGCCAGGTGGGACACATGATTGATTCATTGTGCAGAACAGTTCAGTTGGCCTTAACCTCCAGGAAGGAGCTGTTGAGGATGGATGGCTTGATTTGCCATGTTAGACCTGTACTGGGAAACAACATCTGAATGTTGTGTTCATAACTGCATGAGACCGGGGCTACCCGTTTTGAACATGGCTGATGACTCCCCTCACAAACCCCTCAAACCAACAAGAGTCAAGGTACCACCAAGCCCACGCACAAGAACAACAGTGGAGCGCACCATAGGCCTGCTGAAAGGGCGTTGGCTGTGCTTGTCTGGGACAGGAGGCACACTGCAATACCAGCCTAGCAAGGTTGCTTCTGAAATGACATTCTTTCAATTGCCATTATGTGAAAGTAATACAATGTGCAAATTCCTTTTTAGGTTTGCTACATTGTCAATGCTGGCAGTGTGCTTCAAAACATTGCAATCAAAAATGGCATTCCACTGAA
The DNA here is from genome assembly GCF_045791955.1 of Oncorhynchus clarkii lewisi. NCBI lineage: Eukaryota > Metazoa > Chordata > Actinopteri > Salmoniformes > Salmonidae > Oncorhynchus > Oncorhynchus clarkii. The sequence continues at coordinate 16,623,013 of NC_092170.1, forward strand.
TGATCCACCCAGACCTGTACAACTGGGTACTGGACTTCCTGACGGGCCGCCCCCAGGTGGTGAGGGTAGGCAACAACATTTCCACCCCGCTGATCGTCAACACTGGGGCCCCACAAGGGTGCGTTCTGAGCCCTCTCCTGTACTCCCTGTTCACCCACGACTGCGTGGCCACGCACGCCTCCAACTCAATCATCAAGTTTGCGGACGACACAACAGTGGTAGGCTTGATTACCAACAACGACGAGACGGCCTACAGGGAGGAGGTGAGGGCCCTCGGAGTGTGGTGTCAGGAAAATAACCTCGCACTCAACGTCAACAAAACTAAGGAGATGATTGTGGACTTCAGGAAACAGCAGAGGGAACACCCCCCTATCCACATCGATGGAACAGTAGTGGAGAGGGTAGTACGTTTTATGTTCCTCGGCGTACACATCACAGACAAACTGAATTGGTCCACCCACACAGACAGCATTGTGAAGAAGTCGCAGCAGCGCCTCTTCAACCTCAGGAGGCTGAAGAAATTCGGCTTGTCACCAAAAGCACTCAAACTTCTACAGATGCACAATCGAGAGCATCCTGTTGGGCTGTATCACCGCCTGGTACGGCAACTGCTCCGCCCACAACCGTAAGGCTCTCCAGAGGGTAGTGAGGTCTGCACAACGCATCACAGGGGGCAAACTACCTGCCCTCCAGGACACCTACACCACCCGATGTCACAGGAAGGCCATAAAGATCATCAAGGACAACAACCACCCGAGCCACTGCCTGTTCACCCCGCTATCATCCAGAAGGCGAGGTCAGTACAGGTGCATCAAAGCTGGGACCGAGAGACTGAAAAACAGCTTCTATCTCAAGGCCATCAGACTGTTAAACAGCCACCACTAACATTGAGTGGCTGCTGCCAACACAGACTCAACTTCAGCCACTTTAATAATGGGAATTGATGGGAAATGATGTAAAATATATCACTAGCCACTTTAAACAATGCTACCTAATATAATGTTTACATACCCTACATTATTCATCTCATATGTGTATATACTGTACTCTATATCATCTACTGCATCTTTATGTAATACATGTATCACTAGCCACTTTAACTATGCCACTTTGTTTACATACTCATCTCATATGTATATACTGCACTCAATACCATCTACTGTATCTTGCCTATGCCGCTCTGTACCATCACTCATTCATATATATATTTATGTACATATTATTTATCCCCTTACACTTGTGTCTATAAGGTAGTAGTTTTGGAATTGTTAGCTAGATTACTTGTTGGTTATTACTGCATTGTCGGAACTAGAAGCACAAGCATTTCGCTACACTCGCATTAACATCTGCTAACCATGTGTATGTGACAAATAAAATTTGATTTGAGACCTGATGAGCCCATGCCTGACAGGGAGTGTTTCCCACTACCCATAGCCCTGGCACTGAGGACAAGAGTCAATACAATATCATACAACGGTTTTCGGTATCTGTTCTTCCAAATATTGTAATCAAGTCGACAAAACACATTTACATTGCACCAGAATTTGTCTCATGTTTGACACAGTCAACAAGTTCTTTCAATGATTGATTTCTCAGGCCGTTACATACATCCTCCAGCTGCTGATTGAGTCCAAGAATTGATGTGTTGATCTCTACTTGTTGTTTCAGGACTGCGTTAGTCAAAACATGCGGTGCAGCTGAAGCACCTACCAGAAGCTCCCCTTCTGGTAGGCCTGGGAATGAGGGGTCAGGCAATTTATTGTTATTTATTGTTTTTTAGCTTTTATTTAACTATGCAAGTCAGTCTCTCCTTCAGGGTCTCGGAGAGGGTCCTCAGTATCACCATCAGTTGGTGTGTCTGGTAGTCCTTCAGGGTCTGGGAGAGGGTCCTCAGTATCACCATCAGTTGGTGTGTCTGGTATTCCTTCAGGGTCTGGGAGAGGGTCCTCAGTATCACCATCACAAATGATGCCAGACACTGAGGTCTCTCCAATTATGCTGCCAATGCGCAGGTCCATAGCAGACAGTGAAGAGTCACTCTGCCCTCCTACGGTTGCACTTATATCCCTTTTGTGGATCATGTTTTTGTTGTTGAATATGATTTTAAATCAAACCATTTTATTTTTAATTTCATTAACTGTTCTTCACTCAAGTGAGGCAGATTTTACCACAGCTCTAACTTGCTCCCAAGCATTGCTGAGGGCTCAAACATATGGCTTGTTTTGCTTCCACTTCGGTGATCAAAAGTTATATTTCTGTGTCCGAAAAGTTTTTTTTTTTCTTCTTTGATTTCTCCATGTTGGCTGACAGAAATTTGTGACATTTCTTGCAGCTTCAAAGGGAAGGTTTGTGAGCATAAATAGTCATTTAGGGAGGTTATTTATGTAAATGAGACTGTACGTGCACTAGCACAGTGTTTTAGAATGTCTGATTTGTCAAGGCAAAATACTTACAGGTGTGTGTTAGTCAAGCGTACGAGCAATTGATAAATACCAACTTTTTTGTACTTGCGAACATTCTACATTTTCTTTGAGTTCCTTTAGAAGCTTTTCTATGCAACATTGATAAATGAGGGCCCCGGGGAAATCCTGATTCTACCTGGATTTTGTTGGAGAGGCTTCCATTAAAGAACACCCACCCTTAGACATGTAACTCTTTATCCACAATATAGCAGGGGGTGTAAATCCATAACGCGTACAATTTTACAGCAACAGACTATGATTGATAATGTCAAAGCCGCACTGAAGTCTAACAAAACAGCCCTCACAATCTTTTTATCATCAATTTCGCTCAGCTAGTCATCAATCATTTGTGTAAGTGCTGTGCTTGTTGAATGTCCTTCCCTATAAGCGTGCTGATTGTCTGACAATTTGTTTACTGTAAAATAGCATTGTATCTGGTCAAACACACATTTTTCCAGATGTTTACAAAGGGTTGGTAACTAGATTTAGTTTTTTAAATTGAACTGTTATTTAACTAGACAAGTCAAATTCTTATTTACAATGACGGCATACCCCGGACTACACTGGGCCAATTTTGCGCTGCCCTATGGGACTCCCAATCATGGCCGGATGTGATGCAGCCTGGATTCGAACCAGGGTGACACCTCTTGCACTGAGCTACAGTGCCTTAGATCGCTGCGCCACTCGGAAGCCCCACAAGCTGATTGGTTGGCTATTTGAGCTAGTAAAGGGGTCTTTACTATCCTTAGGTAGGATAATAACTTTTACTTCCCTCCAGGCCTGAGTGAACACACTTTCTAGGAGGCTTAAATTAAAGATGTGGCAATATCGTACGCTATTATCTTAATTAATTAAGTAATTTTCGTTAAGTTGTCATACCCCGGTGACTTGTCATTGATAGACAATTTTTTTCAGTTCTTCCACACTTCATGGAATTCTAAATTAAAATGCTTGTCTTTCAGAATTTGGTCAGATATACTTGGATGTACAGTGTCAGCATTTGTTGCTGGCATGTCAAACCTAAGAAAAAAATCATTAAAGAAGTTGGCAATATCAGTGGGTTTTGTGATGAATGAGCCACCTGATTGAATGATGGAGCGAAAGGAGCCTTTTTGCCCAAAATGTCATTGAAGGTGCTACAAAGCTTTTTACTATCATTCTTTGTTTTATGGTGTTTCTTTTGATTAATTTTAGTCACATGATTTCTCAATTTGCAGTACGTTTGCCAATCGCTTGTACAGCCAGACCTATTTAGCATTTTTTTGCCTCATCCCTCTAGTCATTTTATTCATGGGTCCATGCTTATTAGTAACTAGGTTAAGCAATTTCATAGATGTGTCAAGTGCAGCATCTGGTTGTTCTTCATTACACACCGCGGACCAACAAAGATTCTTTACATCCACAACATAGGAATCACTACAAAACTTATTCTATGACCTCTTATACACTATTAGGCCCAGCCTTTGGAACTTTGGTTTTCCTTGATATGGCTACTATATTGTGATCACTACATCCGATGGATCTGGATACTGCTTTTAAACACATTTCTGCAGCATTAGTAAAGATGTGATCAATACATGTTGATGAGTTAATTCCTGTGCTCTTGAGTGATGAGCCTGATGAAAGCCAGTCAATATTTAAATGACCCAGATAATATACCTATCTTGATATCACATTATCAAGCGTTTCACACATTATCCAGGTACTGACTGTTAGCACTTGGTGGTCTATAGCATCTTCCCACCAGAATGGGCTTTAGGTGAGGCAGATGAACCTGTAGCCATATTACTTCAACGGTGTTTACCATGAGATCCTCTCTAAGCTTTACATGAATGTGGTTCTGAATATAAACAGCCACACCTCCACCTTTGGCATTTGTCTTTTCTGTAGATCTTATAACCAAGTATTGCTACCACTATCATCAAAGGTATTATCTAAGTGCTTTTCAGAGACTATCATAATATGAATGTCATCTGTTACTAGCAAATTATTGATTTAATGAACCTTATTTCTTAAGATGCATATGTGACCAACTGCTTCGATTTGGTCTTGTGTAGCAAAATTTGAAATTGTGTTTTTTACATTGGATAAAAGTAGAGACTCAGAGCTATAAAATTGTATATCGTACACTGCAGTTGAGGAACAATGAGAAAGTATTTCTGCTTTGTATGTTAATAAACATGTAACCCCCACTTTTGAGAGAATGGCCCTTGAATGTTTTGGTACACCTACTGGAGAGCTCTTGTCTACACCCTTGCAGCATCATTCACACCCTCTTAAGCCTTAGTCCCACACATCCCTTTAAGGATTCAAATGTGAGGCGTTGTGGTAAACACGTGCTATAGCAAATAAAATCTAAGTTTATTTGTCATATGAGCAGGATACAGAAGGTGTAAATAGTACTTGCATAGTGGCAATATCAAAGACCGAAAGTGTCCAGATAAAAATATTTTGGAGTTTGTCAAAAGGCACCTAAAGGACTCTCAGACCATGAGAAACAAGATTCCCTTGCCTGATGAAACCAAGATTGAAGTCTTTGGCCTGAAAGCCAAGAGTCACGTCTGGAGGAAACCTGGCACCACCCCTACAGTGAAGCATGGTGGTGGCAGCATCATGCTGTGGGGATGTTTTTCAGCGGCAGGGACTGGGAGACTAGTCAGGAGCGAGAGAAAGATGAACGGAGCAAAGTACAGAGATCCTTGATGAAAACCTGCTCCAGAGCACTCAGGACCTTAGACTAGGGAGAAGGTTCACCTTCCAACAGGACAATGACCCTAAGCACACAACCAAGGCGATGCAGGAGTGGCTTTGGGACAAGTCTATATGAATGTCCTTGAGTGGCCCAGCCAGAGCCCGGTCTTGAACCCGATCAAACATCTCTTGAGAGACCTGAAAATAGCTGTGCAGCAACGCTCCCCATCCAACCTGACAGAGCTTGAGAGGTTCTGCAGAGAAGAATGGGAGAAACACCTCCTACAGGTGTGCCAAACTTGTAGTGTCATACCCAAGAAGACTCAAGGCTGTAATCGCTGCCAAAGGTACTTCAACAAAGTACTAAGTAAAGGGTCTGAATACTTATGTAAATGTAATATTTCAGTTTTTTATTTGTAATACATTTGCAGACCTTTCTAAAAACCTGTCTTTGCTTTGTCATTATTGGGTATTGTGTGTAGATTGAGAAATATATATATTTTTTAATCCATTTTAGAATAAGGCTGTAATGTAACAAAATTAGGAAAAAGTCAAGGGGTCTGAATACTTTCCCGAATGCACTGTATTTAGGGAAAGTCAAGGACGGGGGACATGGCTGAAAATGGCAGAGTAATAAAATCTTCTATTCATATGACCTCAACACACTCCACCCAGCATGTTCATGTTTGCTTGGCATCGGCAACCTCTTGTCATTTTGACATGTTAATCAGTTTTACCAAGTTAAATAGGAGTTACTCCATATGGCGACTGAGTGCGTGTATGTGTTTTATTCCTGTCATTGGTGTGATGATTGGCATCTGTTGCGTTGGTGTGAAGATGAAAACAATGACACCTCCCAGTAGCTGCCCCACGCCAAATCAGAACTGGTGTAGCTGCTGTGTGACACACACATTAAATAATGACTCATTACTTCGCAGTAATTAACAGGGCTCGAACACGCCAAGTGTGTTTTCTTAATGTGCTTTGTTACAGCAGAGATGAGAGACTGGCAGCTTGCCACTGGTGGTGATTCAGTTGCAACGACCAGGTAGGATCATTTCTCAGTCCTAATAAAAGACCCAGGTCCTAAACGCCACTCTATTTGCTGTCAGGGCAAACCCAATAGGCTTTATTTATATATAATTTTCACTCTTGGATGTTAAATCACCAGGAAATCTCAAAGTGATTTTAATTAAGGAAATCTGTCCCCAAGTATTCCCACTGATAACTAGAATGGCATATAAACTCAACAAAAAAAGAAGCATCCACTCACTGTCAACTGTGTTTATTTTCAGCAAATGTAACATATGTTCATACAAATATTTACACAAGATTCAACCACTGAGACATAAACTGAACAAGTTCCACAGACATGTGACAAACAGGAATGGAATAATGTGTCCCTGAACAAAGGGGGGGGGTCAAAATCAAAAGCAACAGTCAGTATCTGGTGTGGCCAGCTGCATTAAGTACTGCAGTGCATCTCCTCCTCATGGACTGCACCAGATTTGCCAGTTCTTGCTGTGAGATGATACCCCACTCTTCCACCAAGGCACCTGCAAGTTCCCGGACATTTCTGGGGGGAATGTCCCTAGCCCTCACCCTCCGATCCAACAGGTCCCAGGCGTGCTAAATGGGATTGAGATCCGGGCTCTTCGCTGGCCATGGCAGAACACTGACATTCCTGTCTTGCAGGAAATCACGCACAGAACGAACAGTATGACTGGAGGCATTGTCATGCTGGGGGGTCATGTCAGGATGAGCCTGCAGGTAGAGTACCACATGAGGGAGGAGGATGTCTTCCCTGTAACGCACAGCGTTGAGATTGCCTGCAATGACAACAAGCTCAGTCCGATGATGCTGTGACACACTGCCCCAGACCATGACGGACTCTCCACCTCCAAATCGATCCCACTCCAAAGGACAGGCCTCGGTGTAACGCTCATTCCTTCGACGATAAACACGAATCCGACCATCACCCCTGGTGAGACAAAACCGCGACTTGTCAGTGAAGAGCACTTTTTGCCAGTCCTGTCTGGTCCAGCGACTGTGGGTTTGTGCCCATAGGCGACCTTGTTGCCGGTGATGTCTGGTTGAGGACCTGCCTTACAACAGGCCTACAAGCCCTCAGTCCAGCCGCTCTCAGCCTATTGCGGACAGTCTGAGCACTGATGGAGGGATTGTGCGTTCCTGGTGTAACTTGGGCAGTTGTTGTTGCCATCCTGTACCTGTCCCGCAGGTGTGATGTTCGGATGTACCGATCCTGTGTAGGTGTTTTTATACACAATACAGACATAGCAATTTATTGCGGCATGTCTAAGGCACATTCACGCAGATGAGCAGGGACCCTGGGCATCTTTCTTTTGGTGTTTTTCAGAGTCAGTAGAAAGTCCTCTTAGTGTCCTAAGTTTTCAAAACTGTGACCTTAATTGCCTACCGTCTGTAATCTGTTAGGGTCTTAACGACCGTTCCACAGGTGCATGTTCATTAATTGATTATGGTTTATTGAACAAGCATGGGAAACGGTGTTTAAACCCTATCCAATGAGGATCTGAAGTTATTTGGATTTTTTAAAACAAATTATCTTTGTAAGACAGTGTCCTGAAAAATTTCTTTTTTTTTGCTGAGTTTAAATAAAATATTATTTTTTTTACCCCCTTTTTCTCTCCAATTTCATGGTGTCCAATTATTAGTAGTTACTGTCTTGTCTCATCGCTACAACTCCCATACGGGCTCGGGAGAGACGAAGGTCGAAAGCCATGCGTCCAACCAAGCCGTACTGCTTCTTAACACAGCGCATCCAACCCGGAAGCCAGCAGCACCAATGTGTCAGAGGAAACACTGCACTGCGCCCGGCCCGCCACAGGAGTCGCTGTGCGCGATGAGACAAGGATATCCTTACCGGCCAAACCCTCCCTAACCCGGACGACGCTAGGCCAATATTTAACATTTTAGCGGCCTTTTAAGCATTCTAAGTACAGTTAAATAGTTAACACACACACATGGATGCAGCGGTCTAAGGCACTGCATCTCAGTGCTAGAATATTATGGTTTTGCGCCGTTATTGACTTGATAAATACAGACTCTGTATGATTTGGAAATGTTGGAACTTGGCCACGATGACAGTTTCTAAAAGAAAGCACAATGGTAAATTTGATCTCATTTCTGTGTAGAGGTGTAGGGAGAATGTTTTGATATTGAACGGTGACTTTTTCAAACTAAACATGCGTATGCCAAACACTGGTCATGCATTCTGCAATTAAATGCTACAGCCCACACGTCTATGCAAAAACAAACTATTGCTCAATGTTACATTTTTCGATATATGATTGTTTTTCTGTCTCCTGCTTTGGTACAGGCTCTGAGATTTAATATGCTGATGTCACGCTCCTATCGCACAGCAGTACTGTAACCTACCTATTGTCAAATATTTTTAATAGGATACTGGTCTATTTACTTTCAATCAGGCTTGAATGAATAAATGGTCATATTTGTTGTATAGTAGCGGGAATAAAACAATGTTAGAAAAGGAGAGACTTATCCTGCAGTATGATTATGATTTATATAATGAAATAAACATATTAGCTTAGGCCTACAAGCCCAGTGATGGGATCTCCTTGCCAACAGCAAATGCATATATTTTTAGATGTAAGTTGTATTTTTTATTACCATTTCATTTCTTCCATGCGTGTCAACAAAGACCTACATTTCCCCAAAATAACAGTATTTACTTGCAATTCAATTCTTCAACCACTAGAAGTTGTGCGTACTCATGGTTTGAGGTGTTTGTGGAAATACGCCCAAATTCCCATCAAGTTCAAATTTGATCAATCCCAACCTTTGGAGGAAAACTGGAGCACACAAGGTTGACTTTTTTTGTGCGTACGCACCTTTGATAAATGAGGCCCCGGGTGTGGAATAATCTGTGATTAAAGGTGGCTAATCCATGTAATCTGTCTGTTATAGCTACTTGACATGGCGTGGCCTGCATCCAGGTTTTTACAGCCAGAAAACAGAAAAAAAAAGCTTATCGGCTGTAGAAAATAAGATTGGGGATTTAGACTGGTAATCTTCTATCAATGGTCTTGTGACCAAAGACAAAAGATAAGATGGGATAAAGAATATGGTTGGTTGGATTCAATGCTCCATTTTGTATTTGTTTGCTTGGTAAAAAACAACAGTATTGTAGAACTAACCACAGACAGTTTTTTTCGTGTCAGAGAAAATTCAGAGCTTTCCTGTTTTATTGACATTAAATAGAGAATATTGTAGAATAAATAGAATATCTAATAAAATAACAGACAAAATAGTTAAGTAGTTTATTGGATAATTGTGGACCTTGTCTGTGTGAATGCCCCTGGATAACCCTACCATACAGGAGTGATGTGGCTGAGGATGGATTAATGCCCGTTCATATTGCTCTCCTGCTGTCTCAGGAAACAAACTATGCATCAAGTTTTTTTAGATTAAGGATCCTCCTTAGCTGAAAAATGGTAGTCGCAATCACACTTATCTTATTAGTGAGCTTACGGAGTAAACACCCTAAGAGGAGCCCAAACAGAGGATGTCTATACCAAGATCAGGCTACTTATGAAATGGCATAGGCAGATTAGGTGTCTAATTCCATGGAATCTCTAATATAAATCTTGGGATTATTAGGGTTTATTGGCCCATGGGCTTCAAACCTATGACCCAAGCCAAGATCTGGCGGCTCTGGCAGCTGTGCATGCAGACAGATTGCAAAAGGCCCTTAACAACTTAGAGATGATGATGATCCACCCCCACAGACCCAGCTATCCAGATCAGCCACTTATTATAAATTACACCATTTTCATTGGCAGACCAGGACAATGTGAAACACCAGACATGTTTTGAGAATTTTCCCAATTAGTTAGGGAAAGCAAATGTATGAGTTTTTTCCACACTAAGGACCAGCAGTTACAATTCAAAGTTAGCCTATTTTTGTATCAAACTAATTTTCTAAATTAAAAGTAGACTCAACATTTTCTCTAGCAGCAGAAAACAGAATTTAGTTGCAGATTTGACGATTGATTGAAGATTATCAGTCTAATTCCAGTCTAAATCTTTTTCAGCCAATAAGCGTTTTTATTCTGTTCTATGGTGAGTAAAAACCTGGATCCACGCCATGTCAATATGTCAGTATAACAGAAAGATTACAGACAGCCAGTATAACAGACAGATTAGACAGTGTATCAGCTACCTATAATTAGACATATTTGACAACGTGAAACAACTATGTTTTCACAATAAATTCCAGATCTTCTTTTAATCCAAATTTGAAGCCAAAAACCCTCCAATAACACCTTTGTCGAAATGCAATCGTTTAAGTCTGACACTGTCACACCCTGACCATAGTTTGCTTTGTATGTTTCTATGTTTTGTTTGGTCAGGGTGTGATCTGAGTGAGCATTCTATGTTGTGTCTAGTTTGTCTGTTTCTGTGTTTGGCCTGATATGGTTCTCAATCAGAGGCAGGTGTTAGTCATTGTCTCTGATTGGGAACCATATTTAGGTAGCCTGTTTGGTGTTGGGGTTTGTGGGTGATTGTTCCTGTCTTTGTTACACCAGATAGGGCTGTTTTCGGTTTTTCACGGTTTCTTGTTTTTTTTTTTTGTATATTGTTCTATTTTCATCTTTATTAAAGATCTATCACAATAACCACGCTGCGTTTTGGTCCGCCTCTCCTTCAACAGAAGAATCCCGTGACAGACACAGCAATTCTAGATATCAGCAGCCTGCTTTTCTCGACCGTTCATTGTTACCCAGATAGAGGTCCCTGAGACAGAAGTCTGCTGAATAACTCTACTCTTGGCTGGTAATTGATTGGTCTTTATTATGAGCTGAACAGTGAACTCCCCTACCATTCAATCAGTACTATTAATTGGCTCATTGGAGAGAATGGAGAATTAATTTACTCTACCCTTAATCTTAATAAATCAATACGATTGACCTGTTGAAGTGGCTTGGTTGGTTCTGGGTACACTTTCTCACTCTTCTGTAGACGAGGTACATACTGTGTCTTTTTGGAATGACAGCATCAAAAAGGCAAATTCATTACGATTCATTCATATAATTGTGTGGATAAAATTTCAGCTATATATGATGCATACAGTGCCTGAAGAAAGTATTCACAACCATTAACTTTTTCCACATTGTGTTACAGCCTGAATTTAAAATTAATAAAATAGAGATATTGTGTCACTGGCCTACACATAATACCCCATAGTGTCAAAGAGAAATTTTATTACAAATTAATTAAAAATGAAATGCTGAAATGTCATGAGTGAATAAGTATTCAATCCCTTTATGGCAAGCCTAAATAAGTTCAGGAGTAAAAATGTGCTTAACAAGTCACAATAATTTTCATGGACTCACTCTGTGTGCAATAATAGTGTTTAACATGATTTTTGAATGACTACATCATCTCTGTACCCCACACATATCATATGTAAAGTCCCTCAGTTGAGCAGTGAATTTCAAACACAGATTCAACCACAAAGACCAGGGAGGGTTTCCAATGCCTCAAAAAGAAGGGCACCTATTGGTAGATAACATTTTTATTTCTTTAAGCAAACATTGAATATCCATTTGAGCATGGTGAAGTTACTCATTACACTTTGGATGGTGTATAAATACATCCAGTCACTACAAAGATGGTCATCCTTCCTAACTCAGTTGCCGGAGAGGAAGAAAACAGCTCAGGGATTTCACTATGAGGCCAATGGTGACTTTAAAACAGTTACAGAGTTTAAAGGCTGTGATAGGAGAAAACCGAGGATGGATCAACAACATTGTAGTTACTCCACAATACTAACCTAATTGAAAGAGGGAAAGAAGGAAACCTGTACAGAATAAATATGCATCCTGTTTACAATTAACTTTTTGTCCTGAATACAAAGACTTATCTTTGGGGCAAAGTACTGAGTTACCACTCTTCATATTTTCAAGGATAGTGGAGGCTGTGTCTAACGGTTTTCTTGTGGTGAAGGAGAGGCGGACCAAAATGCAGCGTGGTGGTTATTCATGTTCTTTAATAAAGGAACTATACATGAATAAACTAACAAAACAATAAATGTGCGAAAACCTAAACAGTCCTATCTGGTGCAAACACAGAGACAGGAACAATCACCCACAAACACACAGTGAAACCCAGGCTACCTAAGTATGATTCTCAATCAGAGACAACTAATGACACCTGCCTCTGATTGAGAACCATACTAGGCCGAAACATAGAAATCCCCAAATCATAGAAAAACAAACATAGACTGCCCACCCAACTCACGCCCTGACCATACTAAATAAATACAAAACAAAGGAAATAAAGGTCAGAACGTGACAGTGTCATGTTATAGGTATGCTTGTAATCATTAAGGACTGGGTAGTTTTTCAGGATAAAAAATAAACAGAATGGAGCTAAGCACATGCAAAATCCTAGAGGAAAACCTGGTTGTCTCTTGTTACCAATTTCTGTGTTCATGCAAGTGGCTGACTACACAAATCCTCACTTATCAGTAGCTGCTATTTGACAGTATGCCCAGACCTTGTTTTGAGAACAAACTAAAGATGTCTCAGCTTAGAGATGAGAAGACTCGTGTTGGTCTGTCACACGTTATGAAATGTATTGGTCGGTCACATGAATTACACAAAAAGGCAATGATTCATTAATTACGCTAAATCATGCTAATATAATGTGTCTGTGTATAGCAGCCGTATGTAAGACAACGGCTGGGCCTGCCCAGGGAGAGCTCCTGAATGATGTGTACTATGGTGCATTGAGTTGGTTGTAACCTCTCCAGCGCGCTGACGACAAACAATTATTAATTTAAGATTGACTTTGTGTGTCCCTGTGTAAGAATTTCCACGACATCTTCTTTCCACCAGACACTGGGACATATATTCACCTTTCAGCAGGACAGTAATCTAAACACAAGGCCAAATCTGCACTGGAGTTGCTTACCAGGAAGACAGTGAATGTTGGCCAAGTTACAGTTTTGACTTAAATCTGCTTGAAAATCTATGGCAAGACTGGAAGATGGTTGTCTAGCAATGATCAACAACCAATTTGACAGAGCTTGATCAATTTTGAAAAGAGTAATCGGAAAATATTATACCATCCAGGTGTGGAAAGCTCTTGGAGACTTACCCAGAAACACTCAAAGCTGTAATCGCTGCCAAAGGTGATTCTACAAAGTATTAAATCAGTGGTGTGAATACTTACTGTAAGTAAATGATTTTCTCTCTGCATTGTTGAGAAGGGCATGCAGTTAAGCATTTCACTGTTAGTCCACACCTGTTGTTTACGAAGCATGTGACAAATTAAAAATGGATTTGATTCCTCAGTATCAGATCATTTAGAATGGAAAATGATTGTGTTCATGAAACAATTGTTAGTGTATCGAATTGAACAATCGCATTGCATCGATTTGTTTCACTAATCAAATCGAATCAAACTGAATCATTTCAAGCTAAAAGTATCCTTCCTGTATTGTATCGGAGCCCATGTATCTAGATGCTTATCGAATCGTGCTTTTAAGGGTGATGCACATCCCTAGTGGCTAGTATTACAGAGAAACAACAAAACATTTTGCTTTAATTTATTCATCAAGAAGGAACCAATAGGCTACATAACTTTATCAAATACATTTTCAAACAACCTCAATCCCATCACTGGCAGCTAAAATCAAATCAAACGCTGTGTGTCACTCTAAACTCTCTCCTCCTCCACTGACGATGCGGCACGCACCAGAGTATTTAGCGTCCTGCCTAGGCATCTATAGGGGGGTACACTTTGCCTGGTCCAGTTACTATGCCCCCTCCGCAAAATACCGCTGACAGATCTTTTTATGAAGAATAATGGTATAACGTGGGCTTAAAAATTAGGTTTAGTAGTTACTTTTAAAATGTTTATAACGAGGAAGATCTGAGAGGGCATGTGCCTTTTGGCCCCCTATGGGCATGATGCCACTGAGTATATGGATGTGTATGTGAGGGTGAATTTGATCTTGGTGAATAGAATCAGATTCAAACAAATAGCAGGAAGCTTTGAATACATGATGCCAGCTAGGCAGTAGGGTGTCAAATAAAAAAAAATCTCATAATTCTCAAAAAAAAAACAATGGTCCGAAACGCATGTCTCTATCATAATCTGTCATAATCTGTTCAAAGGTTACTGGAGTATTTACCCTTGTAGGATGACCAGAATTAGGGTGTCTAAATCCATGGAGGCCAGAGAAAGAAAGTGGTAAAAAATCTGTAAAATCGCATCAGCTTGGCTGGATTCTGTTCAAGAATTAAGGCTACCGGCTAACATTTCTGTTGAAATTGTCATCTCAAATCCGCAAGACATAAAACAATAGATGTAAAATGGATATATCGATTTTGAGACATGACATGTACGTATTTTCATATTTTAGTATACAATGTTCATATTAATTTGAAATGTCTGTTATTTATCTAAGATTTCTCAAAAATACAAGTGTATCTTTGTGAAATGTCAATGGAGCACTGAGAGTATACCAAGCTTTTTATTTTCAAAGCCTTTTACATTCAGCTCGTGTCATGCAAATTTTTCTTTTTATGACCCTTGTAAAGAACTTTGAAGACGACAACAACCACAAATCCTAAAATAAAATCCTAAAATATTGTTAGGAGAAACCTACACCGCTATGACAACAGAGAACGGTGCTTATTATCGGATGTATTAAGTTATGAAATCTGACTTTTTTGCTATAATGTTTATGATATGTTGGAGAAAGACCCCACTGAACAATTTAGAACAAGAATAATCATATTTGTCTTGGTAAAAGGTATTTCACCAGCAAAGTGTGCTTTCAGTTTACATTCAGTTTATTATGCTTTATGAATTTGCTCTTTAATGAGGAATTCATACTATGAACCTCATTATTTAATCTCTGTCATTTTCTAGAATCTAGATTACATAAATTATGTAATTATTATTAGCTGTTAATAAACAGTATTTGTGTAATCGATTAGTTGACTCTCTGGGAGAAAGGCTGCATTAACTTAACACCCATTAACTTGATTGAGTGCTTGAATTGATAGAACTCATTCTAGATTAGAACTTTATCTCATTCGCAATAAGACAGCTAGGCCTATATTCTACTTAGGCTATGCTCGACCAAAGCACCAAAATGCCTCTCCTCTCTCTTCTTCATTATTTCTTCTTAGCTGGATATTTCCCATTATCCAAAATTATGGGTTCTCGTATACCAGTCTCTCTAAACCCATTTCTCCAAAACATTTGCTTTTGATTAGAAAACGAAGGGTTTTGGGTTTGATTTGAGGTTTGGTTTTTGGGCGTAAGACCCTATGTACTTCGATTTCATTCAGGGATAGAGTATGTTACCACTGTTGCTAGGATGCATTGAAATATAAGTACCCAGAAAGCTCTCTGCTAGTCCCCCTATAAGCCTGGGCTCTGACTCCTGTGTTTTAGGAGGGAGGGAGAACAGTGAAGGCATTTTGATGGCAAACACACACACATCCTTCTCTGCTCCCTGTAAGGTGGTAAATTACCAGGTGCCAAAAGGTCTGGCTTGGTGGTGAAGATGGCAGGAGTCCCAGCAGATATCACAGGTGAATTTACGTCTCTGCTTCAGAGGATCTCAGACCTGAGCCTGTCTGTAAATCAGAACCATTAGAGTATTATTGCGTCCCAAATGGCGCCCTACTCCCGGATATAGTGCACTACTTCTATGTACCTGTCTGTCTGGGAGAAGGGTGGAGTTGGCGTGATTTGCTGACAACTCAATGCCCTTGGACCATCGAAAAAGTGACCTTCCAGATCACTTTATTTCCTTTCTAATGTATTGCTGGTTATACCTGTAGAATAATTCTGAAGGAGGCCGTAGGTAGCTGTGCTGTGAGATCTCTGCTAATATGAACTGGTATGAGTTCACTTGTGCAAAAAATATAAACGCAACATGCAAAATGTTGCTCCCATGTTTCATGAGGTGATATAAAAGATCCCAGAAATGTTTCATATGCACAAATTCCTCTCCCTTCTCTTCTATAGAACCCAATTGAGAATTCAAGGCTTAATTTAAACATACACAGACTCTGATGTTGGTGGTCCAGGCTAATGTAAATATTAGAAGTGGTGAAGCGCATTGTGTCAAAACACGGTCAAGCTTCAAGAGGGACGCTAATGAATGGAGTCAGCATGTGAAGTACCCACAGAGGAATTTTTTTTTTTAAACTTCTTTTTTTTTTTACAACCAAGTCTCTATTTTTGATGTTGGCGTCCAGACACCTTTTTTGTGATTTCACATGTTTTTGAGAAACTTACACCAAATAGCAAATCACTTTGCATCCTTGTTGTGTAGTATGGGAGCCCCTCAATTAACATGAACAAAGGCTCCAAAATCACACAAATAAGTACATTTAGAAACGGCAAAGCTCTCTGTATCGTGATGCAGGTCTTCAAATGTTGTACACTGTTTAAACACACGTCACTTCCTCTAAAACGAATGAGAGCTAGGTTTTGTTGTTTTGAAAAGTTTGTTGTTTTGAAAGTATATTGGTACTGTTTAGGGATCCTGCCGACGCTGAGGAGGAGCTATTTGAATAGCAGCAGCCTAACTGTCTATCAAGCTAGCATGGTTTTCTGTAAGGCTTGAACGCAGCCCTCAACACGATTAGCCATTGTTGCTTAGACCGTAGATTGGCCCGGGTTTGTGGCTGTCTAGATCCCTGCTATTTGTTGTTTTCAATCTTTCCTGTGACCTGCCGTCTGGAATTGTGAGGAGTAACAGTGTAACCTACGTTGCTACCATGACGTTGCTACCATGACAAAGACCAAAGCCGGTGGGAGTACTGTTGAAGACAGTGGTGTCTCTCTATCACACGTGAAGGATCTTTTAAATGAACAAACATTGTTTTACAAGCAGTTGTTACAACAACAAGAAAATAGCTTCAAAGTTTTTGTCCAAATACTGGTGGATTCAACTAATAAACGAATGGACGATCTGACAAGGCATGTCCAGGACCTGAAGAACAGTTTGCAGTTCTCCCAGGGTCAGCTCGATGAGTTGAAACAGGAGAACGGCAAGATGACAGCAATCTGTAAGTCATTGAGAGAGGACATCAATTATGTGTGTGAATCCATGATAACAATGATGGATAAATCAGACTCAAGGGATAATCAAGGCGGAACAATATGGTTGTGGACCGAATTGCAGATTCTCCACTTGAGACCTGGACGGAGGACATAGTGAGGGAAACGATCCCTGAGAAATTGAAGATGGAGCACAGGAACAATTATTGTTATTGATCATTAATGACAAACCCCCTGGCATTGACCTTTTTTTAAATTATTATAAAAAAGGCAATACCAGAATAAAGTATGTAGTGATTCTGCCATTGACTTAGATGGCAGAATTAGATGGAAAGCTACTGAGGATGGTCATCTGAGCGCAGAGGAAAGTATTTGTCCTCAGGCCTTGAGGGAAGCCAAAGTAATTCCACTTTACTGGTTCTAACAGCAGAACTATAAGCTTGCAGCCAGCTCTTAGCAAACCTTTGGAAAAAAATGTGTTTGACCAAATACAATGCTATTTCTCTGTAAACAAATTAAGACTTTCAGCATGCTTATAGAGAAGGGAACTGAACATGTACTGCACTGACACAAATGAATGATGATTGGTTGAAATAAATTGAAAGTAAGAAGATTGGGAGCTGTACTGTTAGATTTCAGTGCAGCCTTTGATTTTATTGACAATAACTATGTGTTATGGCTTTTCAACCTCTGCCATATTGTGGATTCAGAGCTATCTATCAAATAGAACTCAAAGGGTTTTGTTTAATGGAAGCTTCTCTAATGTCAAGCATGTAAAGTGTGGTCTAGGCCCTCTACTGTTTTCTATTTGTACCAATGACCTGCCACTGGCATTAAACAAAGCATGTGTGTCCATGTATGCTGATGATTCAACCATATACACATTAGCAACCACAGCTAATGAATTCATTCACACCCGTAACAAAGAGTTGCAATCTGTTTTGGAATGGGTGGCCAGTAATAAACTGGTCCTGAACATCTCTAAAACTAAGAGCATTATATTTGGTACAAATCATTCCCTAAATTCTAGATTCAGCTGAATCTGGTAAGGAATGGTGTGGCTGTTGAACAAGTTGAGGAGACTAAATTACCTAGTGTTAGCTTAGATTGTATACTGTCATGGTCAAAACCATATAGATTCAATGGTTGTAAAGATGGGGAGAGGTCTAGCCGTTATAAAGAGATGTTCTGCTTTTTGACACCACACTCCACAAAGCAAGTTCTGCAGGCGCTAGTTTTGTCTTATCTTGATTATTGACCAGTTGTGTGGTCGAGTGCTGCAAAGAAAGACCTAGTTAAGCTGCAGATGGCCCAGAACAAAGCGACACATCTTGCTCTTCATTGTAATCAGAGGGCTGATATAAATACTATGCATGCCAGTCTCTCTTGGCTAAGAGTTGAGGAGAGACTGACTGCATCACTTCTTTTTATAAGAATCAATGTGTTAAATCCCAAATGGTTTGCATAGTCAACTTACACACAGTTCTGACACACACACTTACCCCACCAGACATGCCACCAGGGGTCTTTTCACAGTCCCCAAATCCAGAACAAATTCAAGAAACCGTACAGTATTATATAGAGCCATTATTGCATGGAACTCTGTTCCATCTTATATTGCTCAAATAAACAGCAAACCTGGTTACAAAAAACAGATGAAGCAACACCTCACTGTACAACGCCTCTCCTCTATTTGACCTATTTGATAGTTTGTGTATGTATTGATATGTAGGCTACGTGTGCCTTTAAAAACAATACACACAAAAAAAACATGTATGTCTGTCCTTGACCTGTTCTTGTCTATTAATGTTCGGTATTACTGTATGTCATGTTTCATGTTTTGTGTGGACCCCAGGAAGAGTAGATGCTGCTTTTGCAACAGCTAATGGGGATCCTAATAAAATACCTGAAATACCAACACACATGAAATTGTGTAAATCCTAACTTTAAATCGTGTAGCAGAATATCTATTTTCAAAAATACATTTTAGGTTTTACCTAATGCTAACTAGCTAATGTTTCCTAGCTAGCTAGATTGGACAGAGATGCTAGCAAACACTAGCTAGCTACTGAGCTAACTTCTGTGTCCAAAAGTGAAACAATTTGCATAGAGTATTTACCCTCTGTAAAATGTTATTTTATTGTGAATATTTCTTCCACGCACTCTTTTGCACACTTCTCATAGATACGTCCATCCTGATTCTTCAGGACGCATTGTCCCGTGATGTCAGTGTCAACACAAAATTCTCGTCACGTTCCAGGTCGTCTTTATTTCAAGCGTGTTTCAGAGATGGGCAGATCTCACAAAGTCAGGGGAATTTCTCAGAAACCAGCGAACCACACCAATAATATGGCTCAAGAGCTTCAGATGAGGCCTTCATTCCTGGAATAAATAAGTGTACCAATGCATCATCATTGTTTCAAACGTGGGGCGAGACACATCATGGGAGTTGACCATTGGTCTGAAAACCAACCATTTCTGTTCCTGGAACAGAGCAATGACGCATCGCACACAAAAGTGAGAAAATATCTAATGTTTAACTGTGAAACCATTGAAAATAAGGTTGCATGATGATACATAAGGGTTCAATATTATGCACATTTCTAAGTGCATTTATAAATGGTTGATAGCTGGAGGTAAATAGTGGCACACTATTTGACAAGCACTGACTGGCTATCTCACAATTTTGACCAATTTGTTAACCCATTTATTAATGGTTTATAATGCATTTACAAATGATTCAATAACCATTAATAACGTCATTATAAACCCTTTACTGGGGCCTCCCGGTGACGCAGTGGTCTAAGGCTGTGACACCAGAGACTCTGGGTTCGAGCCCAGGCTGTGAGAGAGCCTGGAGACACAATTGGCCCAGCGTCGTCCAGGTTAGGGAGGGTTTGGCCAGTAGGGATATCCTTGTCTCATCGCACACTAGCGACTCCTGTGGCGGGCCGGGCACAGAGCATGCTGACCAGGTCGCTAGGTGCACGGTGTTTACTCCGACACATTGGTGTGGCTGGCTTCCAGGTTGGATGCGCGCTGTGTTAAGAAGCAGTGTGGTTGGGTTGTGTTTCGGAGGATGCATGACTCTCGACCTTTGTCTCTCCCGAGCCCGTACGGGAGTTGTAGCGATGAGACAAGACAGTAACTACTAACAATTGGATACTACGAAATTGGGGAGAAAAAATGTAAAATAAAAAATAAACCCTTTACAAATGGAGCCTTATTGTACAGCTGTATGCTGTATTTAAGACTGGAAGCTCAGAGAATCAAACAGCTACACGCATACAGTCAAGAAGCACCCTGGCAGGTAGACACACCTTGGTCATGGGAAGGGCAGTTCTTCACCCATGACTGTTTGAACAAGTTGATTCCCCCTTTGCATTGCTCTGCTCTCTACAGTCAACAGCTTTCCCTTTTCATCATTGTTGTGTCCCAAATGGCACTATATTCCCTACTTAGTGCACTACTTTTGACCAGAACCATATTGGTCCTGGTCAAAAGTAGTGCCCTATCTAGGAAATAGGGTGCAATTTGGGATGCATCCTACAGGAATGGCTTCTTCACACTGAGCCCAACTTCAAAGAGGGCTACCAAGCAGGAGTATGATTGATGATAGTTATTTGGCTTTTATCTAAAGCTGATGGTTAACACACACATTTCAGTATGTGTGTGTGTGTGTGTGGGTAGAGGGAACAAGTACACAGGCCTACATGTGAGACATGGCCTGGGCCTGCAGTTGGTAGCTGTTGAGAAACCTGAACTCAGTGGAGGTGTGGAGAGATGGGTGTTAGCCTGAAATAACTGATGAGGGCTACTTTACCCAGACCTTGTCAGTCTGTCTGTCACTGTCTGTCAGCAGCATGTGCTGGGTCTCACACTCTGGGCCCACATTCCTCTCTCGCCCACTGAGCGCCTAAATTTGACCATTTACAGTTGACACAGAATTCGATCAGTTCATATCACAACCCTGTAATGACGTTGACTGGTTGGGTGTGAATTTAGCAGTTAGTACAGGAATGGGAAAAATACGGCCTCCAGGCTGAATTCAAATCTGTGGGAGGTTTGAGTATAAATCCGTGGGAGGTTTGAGTATAAAAATGTAATAAAACATTTTGAGGGGTAGGAGGGAGAATTTTTACTTGGGGTAAACAACACTCCAGGCCACTCTTGAACATCTAAAACGACATATAAAGTATGTTGACATTATATTGGACCTACAGTGCATTCGGAGAGTATTCAGACCCCTTGACTTTATACAAATTTTGTTACTTTAGACGTATTCTAAAATTAATTAATTAATTGTTTTCCTCATCAAACTACACACAATACCCCATAATAACAAAAGTGAAAACAGGTTTTCAGAAATGTTTGCAATGTATTAAAAATAAAAAACAGAAGTACCTTACTTACGGAAGTATTCAGACCCTTTGTTATGAGACTCGAAATTGAGCTCAGATCGTGTTTCCATTGATCATCCTTGATGTTTCTACAGCTTGATTGGAGTCCCACCTGTGGTAAATTCAATTGATTGGACATGATTTGGAAAGGCACACACCTGTGGTCTGAGGTCTGTGGTCACACCTGTGGTCACACACCTGTGGTCTAAGGTCCCACAGTTGACATTGTATGTCAGGTCTAAAACCAAGCCATGAAGAGACAGGATTGTGTTGAGGCACAGATATGGGAAAGAGTACCAAAAAAAATCTTCAGAATTGAAGGTCCCCAAGAACACAGTGGCCTCCATCATTCTTAAATGGACGAAGTTGGGAACCAGCAAGACTCTTCCTAGAGCTGGCTGCCCGGCCAAACTGAGCAATCGGGGGAAAAAAGCCTTGGTCAGGGAGGTGACCAAGAACCTAATGATCACTCTTTTAACTAATTTAAAGACAAGTCAAGCTGTTGCGTAGAATCAGAGACAGAGCTCCAGAGTTCCTCTGTGGAGATGGGAGAACTTTCCAGAAGGGCAACCATCTCTGCAGCACTCCACCAATCAGGCCTTTATGGTAGAGTGACCAGATGAAAGCCACTCCTCAGTAATAGGCACATTACAGCCCACTTGGAGTTTGCCAAAAGTCACCTAAAGGATTCTCAGACCATGAGAAACATGATTATCTGGTCTGATGAAACCGAGATTGAACTCTTTTGACCTGAATTCCAAGTGTCACGTCTGTTAGAAACCTGGCACCATCCCTACGGTGAAGCACGGTGGTGGCAGCATCATGCTGTGGGGATGTTTTTCAGCGTCAAGGACTGGGAGACTACTCAGGACTGAAGGAAAGATGAACGGAGCAGAGTACAGAGAGATCCATGATGAAAACCTGCTCCAGAGCTCTCAGGACCTCAAACTGGAGCGATGGTTCACCTTCCACCAGGACAACAACCCTAATCACAAAGCGTCGGTGACAAGTCTCTGAATGTCCTTGAGTGAGCCAGCCAGAGCCCGGACATGAACCCGATCAATCATCTCTGGAGAAACCTGAAAATAGCTGTGCAGCAATGCTCCCCATCCAACCTGACAGAGCTTGAGAGGATCTGCAGAGAAGAATGGGAGAAACTCCCCAAATACAGGTGTGCTAAGCTAGTAGCGTCATACCCAAGAAGACTTGAGGCTGTAATCGCTGCAAAAGGTGCTTCAACAAAGTACTGAGTAAAGGGTACCTTTTTGCTTTGTCATTATGGGGTATTATGTGTAGATTGAGGGATTTCAAAAAATCAATTTTAGAATAAGGCTGTAATGTAATAAGATGTGGGAAAAGTAAAGGTGTCTGAATACTTCCGAATGAACAGTATATATTTTCAAATAACTGCCCTTTTTTTTGGCCTGAAAATGGCTTTTTACAAACAAATCAGTCTGAAAAGAATCTGTGCGTCCCACCTCTGAATTTTGATATCCCGATGTGGCCCTCAAGTGAAAATGATTTCCCACCCCTGTCCTAGTACAATAAGACTGAATACTTTTGCTTGCCCTTTTCTAATGGGGTGTTATATGTTACAGATGAAAGTGAACATAGTCTTTATTCATCTCGATCAATGATAGTAGAGGGGATGAAAGGTACGTTATTTACCTGGTGGAAAGAGGGTAATGCTCCCATTTGCCATGTCAGAGATTTTGAAAGAGCTTGGGGTCTTAGTTAGGTGTGTATGTATTTGTCCTTGGTGTTAGGTGTGTATGTGTGTTCTGGTGGGAGGTGTGGGGGATGACATTGCAGGTGTCATCCTTAAAGAGAGCCGGGCCCGGTGGCATCAGTCCAATCAGACTCCCACACGCATCTATCGGTGTGGTGTATACCCCTCACTAAGCCTTCCGTGTCAACAGACAATGGCCATGGGCGTCCCCAAAATACACAACCAATATACCAATATGTCCTCACAATACACAGCCGAATTCTCACAATGCATAGCCCCCGGGGCAACCGGGAGAACACCTCTAAAGCAAACAGGGCCACCCGCTTCTCAACAAAAGCAGCAAAGTGCTTTGCGAGCTCCCCTCCTATCCCTCCACTCCTTGTCTTGTCCCTCACCGGGGGAACAGACACAAAGGTTTCTGGGAGCTCGTTAACAGGTGTCACATGAAGGTGAACCGCTGATGCATTGTGTCCCATGACGTTCCTTGTCTCGCTCCGAATTGGCCTTAGCAGAACCCTTTGTGGTGGGATTGGGCTCGGGCGGCTGGGTGATTGTCCCAGTCTGAGAATTAGAGAAACAGCTGTGTTTGATTTTGTTGTGGCCAGCACCATGAAAGAGGCAGCCTCAGGAAGTGTGTGTGTCTGCCTTTTGTAGGGAGTGTGTTTGAAAGGGCCTCGGGTAGGATTCTTATTGTGTGTGTGAAAAGTGACACCACTCTGCACTAGGGCTGGGAATGCTAGGGACCTCACGATACGATATTGTCAGGCTTCTTTGGTGCCGATAAGATATGTATTACGATTCGATACTGTAATTTTATTGTGATTCGTTGTTCCAAATATATTGCTCACCATATGTCTGCTGCAAAGGGACAAAGAGAGAGCCATGTTTTGAACAGTCATGAAAATCAAATATAACAAATGTGCTCCCTATTTAAAAATAAGATGGCGAACAAGATATGAAGGAAAACTATGGCAAAAATAATATAATAGGAAATTGTCAAAACAATATGATATGTCGTCAACAATAATATCTTTATATGGAACTATCTATTTGCTTTCCCCATCACTACTCTGCTCCATCCTTCCATGTGGCATTGGGTTGAATGGGTGTGTAAGTGGGTCCCTGTTTAATGTGATGTGTTTATCTGATAAGAATAGTTTAGAACTGATGGTAACACCATTATCACACGCTAATGTGCCCCAAGGAAGAGTGCTTTGCAGTTTTTAATTCAAAGAAGACCCAGTCCCTTTCCAAAGAGCAGCATTGACTCCCAGTTTCAGCTGTACAGTGGCGATCTGTCATTCAGGGAAGGTGGGGCAGATTAGTTGGTAGTTACAATATTCAATGATTACATTTCTCTAAAACAGGCTATAGGCTACATCTGCACCACAAAGTCAGAAAGGTATGTTAAGTTATTGGGGGGAAATAGACCAAATTATTAGTGTGAGGCACATGGGCTACTAACAGCTTAACACACAACATACACTTAGTATTAATTTCTTAGCTACAGTATACATATCTCCCTGGCATATTGCATAATTTATGCAGCAGCATAAAATACATTTTTGGACTCACCTTGTATTGTGCTCACTTGAACAGGAAGATGGTGGTCCTTGTGGGCAAATTTTGTCATCAAAGTCTGGCATTCTCTGGATTTATGGTGCTTTCAAGACATCTGGGAACCCGTAAAAAAAACAAAGTAGAATCATGATGTCAGTGATCTTCAGGTCGGAGCTCTAGAAGGACACCCGAGTTCCTGACTTGGAATTCCGAGTTGGAAGACCGTTCAAAACCTCTTTTCACTGTCGGAGCTAATTATTTTCCGAGTTCCCAGATGTCTTGAACTCACTGAAGTCTGAGATTTCCCAGTTCCGAGTTTCCAATTGTTTTGAACGCGGCAGAAGTCATGCTGCATTGTGTTCAACCTTTTCTGGCCCATGGTGCTGAATGTTTATCCCTTTAAGCTTGTAAAAGAGACCCTTAAACCCAGACTTGGACCACACACCCATTCCACTGTGCTTTCATTGTCTGCTTATATGCCCATGTTATTTATCCTACAGTTCTGACTTGGTGTACAGGGAGAATACTGTAAGAACGGCCCATGTTTTGAATTCTGTCGCTGTACATTTCAAAAGTGCTGAACAAATAGTTCTATTGACTACGTCTGTCCTAGTTCTCTCATTAATGTCTTAATCAAAATCATGGATTGCCTTTTATCTGCTAGTCATCCCCTTATGCCATAGTTTGTACATCTCAATTGTCAGCAGAAACCACATTTGTTTATGCAAGTCAACCATATCAGGTATGTTTTTATAAAAGGCAGTAAATGAGTCTGAATTAACTGTTTCTCTGCCAGACAAGGCTTCCCTGATAACCAGGTGTAGCAGTAAGGATTCACTCCATGGTGCTGAAAAGAAAGCTCTGCTGTTGGGACAGCTTTATGTAGGCCCTAACAGTTTGTGGGCACCGTTTGTCACCATCATAGTGTAATTACTGTACTGTTGTGTTGTGGCTTTGCTGGCATGCATCTAAAAAAAATGTTTTGGGAGTTTGCAACACCAAGATTTACATGCTAAAATCACTACTGCAGCTGTGTTCCTTTTAAATGTAAGGTCAGGCAGTAGGAAGCTCTCTCATCCATTTATATGCAGATGATACAGTGTAATACTCAGCTGGCCCCTCCCTGGAGTTTGTGTTAAACGCTCTACAACAAAGCTTTCTAAGTGTCCTACAAGCTTCCTCTACCCTCTACCTTTGTTTTGGAGGTGTTCAGTACAAGGTAATGTGGTTTGGTAAGAAGAATTCCCTTCTCCCCACCTGTGTGATTACTACCTCTGAGGGTTAAGAGCTTGAGGTTGTCACCTCATACAAGTATTTGGGAGTATGGCTAGACGGTACACTGTCCTTCTCTCAGCACATATCAAAGCTGCAGGCTAAGGTTAAATCTAGACTTGGTTTCCTCTATCGTAATCGCTCCTCTTTCAAGCCAGCTGCCAAACTAACTCTGATTAAGATGACCTTCCTACCCATGCTAAATTATGGATACATAATTTATAGATCGGCAGGTAAGGGTGCTCTCGAGCGGCTAGATGTTCTTTACCATTCAGCAATCAGATTTTCCGCCAATGCTTCTAATAGGACACATCAATGCACTTTATACTGCTCTGTAAACTTGTCATCTCTGTATACCCGTCGCAAGACCCTGGTTGATGCCTATTTATGAAACCCTCTTAGGCCTCACTCCCCCCTATTTGAGATACCTACTGCAGCCTTCATCCTACACATACAACACCCGTTCTGCCAGTCACATTCTGTTAAAGGTCACCAACGCAAACACATCCCTGGGTCGCTCCTCTTTTCAGTTCGCTGCAGCTAGCGAAAGGAATGAGCTACAAAAAACACTCCATCTCTTCATTCAAAGACTCAATCAAGGACACTCTTACTGACTGGTGTGGCTGCTACATGTGATGTATTGTTGTCTCTACCTTCTTGCCCTTTGTGCTGTTGTCTGTGCCCAATAATGTTTGTACCATGTTAGGTGTTGCTACCATGTTGTTGTCATGTTGTGTTGCTACCATACTGAGTTGTCATGTGTTTCTGCCATGCTATGTAGTTGTCTTAGGTCTCTCTTTATGCAGTATTGTGGTGTCTCTCGTCGTGATGTGTGTTTTGTCCTATATTTGTATTTTTAATCCCAGCCCCCTTCTCCGCAGGAGGCCGTCATTGTAAATAAGAAATTGTTCTTAACTGTCTTGCCTAGTTAAATAAAGGTTCAATAAAAATATAATAATAATAATGCGTTTTAAAGAATGCTACATGACCCGTAGCACTCACGTCTGTAGCCATGAAATGCTTTGAACGGCTGGTCATGGCTCACATCCACACCATTATCCCAGAAACCCTAGACTCACTCCAATTTGCATATGGCACCAACAGATCTACAGATGATGCAATCTCTATTGCACTCCACGCTGCCCTTTCACACCTGGAAAAAGGAACACCTATGTGAGAATGCTATTCATTGACTACAGCTCAGCGTTCAACACCATAGTGGCCTCAAAGCTCATCACTAAACTAAGGACCCTGGGACTAAACACCTCTCTCTGTAACTGGATCCTGGACTTCCTGACGAACCACCCCCAGGTGGTAAGGGTAGGTGACAGCATATCCACCACACTGCACTCCCTGTTCAATAATGACTGCACGGCCAGGCACGACTCCAACACCATCATTAAGTTTGCAGATGACACTAGTGGTTGGCCTGATCACCGATAACGATAAGACAGCCTCAGAGACCTGACCATGTGGTGCAACAACAACAACCTATCCCTCAACGTGATCAAGACAGAGGAGATGATTGTGGACTACAGGAAAAGGAGGACTGAGCACGCCCCCATTCTCATTGACAGGGCTATAGTGGAGCAGGTTGAGCGCTTCAAGTTCCTTGGCGTCCACATCACCAACAAATTAACATGGTCCAAGAACACCAAGGCGGTCGTGAAGAGGGCACGACGAAACCTATTCCCACTCAGGAGACTGAAAAAATTTGCCATGCGCCCTCAGATCCTCAAATGGTTTTACAGCTGCACCACCGAGAGCATCATGGCGGGTTGCAACACTGCCTGGTATGGCAACTGCTCGGTCTCCGACCACAAGGCACTATAGAGGGTAGTGCATATGGCCCAGCTTCCTGCCATCCAGGACCTCTGTACCAGGCGGTGTCAGAGGAAAGCCTTAAAAATTGTCAAAGACTCCAGCCACCCTAGTCATAGACTGATCTCCCTGCTACCCCACGGCAAGCGGTACCGCCAAGTCTAGGTCCAAGAGGCTTCTAAACAGCTTCTACCCCCAAGCCATAAGACTCCTGAACAGCTAATCAAATGGCTACCCAGAATATTTGCAAGCCCCCCCCCCCCCCCCCCCCCCCCCCCGGTGCTGCTACTCTGTTATTATCTTATTATCTATGCATAGTCATTAATAGCTCTACCTACATGTACATATTACCTCAATTACCTCGGCACCGGTGCCCCCACACATTGACTCTGAAACGGTACCCCCTGTATATAGCTATTTACTGCTGCTTTTTAATTATTTGTTATTCTTGTCTCTTACTTTTTTTGTATTTTCTTTAAACTGCAGCGTTGTTGGTTAAGGGCTTGTAAATTAAGCATTTCACTTTAAGGTTTACAACACCTGTTGCATTCTGCGCATGTGACAAATGCAATTTATTTTGATGTTTCCTTTTGGCCAGCAGAGGGCAGTCTGCTCCATGTTAATGGCGCTTGCTGCTTGTCATAGCTAAATCTGGATTACAATGTGTTGTAACCCTCCCACTTCTTTCTCTACCCAATGTGTTTAAAGATCTCAAGACTACTGTAAAATTCTGGAATTCACTTTAAGCCATAAACAAATAGACAAGTTTCAAAATACAAGACACAACTAAAGGTCCAGCAGGATTTAGTAGTAACGGTTTTTAAGGACCCATTATTTCATAGCCAGTATTGTATGGATTGTATACAGTTTTGTTTACAGAGGAACAATCTTGTACCAATATTTTTTTGATTACCACAAAAATGTATTCTTATGTGTAATAATATACACCACCGTTCAAAAGTTTGGGGTCACTTAGAGCAAGAGGACAAGAGGACAAGAGGACAAGAGGACAAGAGGACAAGCACATTAGTGTCTAGTTTGAGAAACAGACGCCTCACAAGTCCTCAACTGGCAGCTTCATTAAATAGTATCCGTAAAACGTCAGTCTCAACGTCAACAGTGAAGGCAACTCCATGATGCTGGCCTTTATTGTTTCTTCATTCAGATCAACAGTTTCAGCTGTGCTAACTTAATTGCAAAAGGGTTTTCTAATGATCAATTAGACTTTTAAAATGATAAACTTGGATTAGCTAACACAACGTGCCATTGGAACACAGGAATGATGGTTGCTGATAATGTGCCAATGTAGATATTCCATTAAAAATCTGCCGTTTCCAGCTACAATAGTCATTTACAACATTAACAATGTCTACACTGTATTTCTGATCAATTTGATTATTTTTTTAAAGTGTTTTTCTTTCCAAAAACAAAGACTAAGGGACCCCAAACTTTTGAACGGTATTGTATATTTGCCACACAGTGTTTCATTGTCACTGCCACATTTCAGTGGCTATTTCTCAGCCCCCACTCTCAGCTGTCTCCCTCTCTCATGACCTGTGTCAGGGTCCATGCTGTCATGGTCTTTCCTCCATTAATTCTCTCTTTCCATCACTCTCTTCCCTCTGGTCTCTCATGGCCGGCTTGGCTGCCCCAGCATCTCACCTCCTGGAGTAGAGGATGAGAACATCACTCATCAGGTCACAGTCAGAGCCAGTAGAGAAGGAGGGAATAAAATAAAACATGAGGAAAACATGAGGAAAGAATCTCTTCCTTCTCACTATTATTGTTTAACACCCTCCCTTTTTCTTCTCAACACTCACTTTCACGTCTGTTTCTCTGCCTGTCTGGCTTTTGACGCAAATGCGTGAGAATAAGACCTCAGTTCTCTTTGCGTTAATAGCTTCTCTTTCCACTAAATTTGTCCTCAGCACACATATTAGATTAAGCTGTGCCTTCTTGATGCAGGAAGTGTCAGAATGGGTTTGACGCAAGGCAAGCGGACCCTCCTGAAAACAAACTGAACTTGATATGGATGGCACTCATGGAATCTCCAACTATATTTAGGTGGAAGTTAATCCACAATCAAGTGTTTTTACCTCTAGGCTTAAGTGACCATTGTACAACAGGAAATATCCAAGATTGTGCCTTGAAGGTCCCGCATCCAAAGAGGGGACCATGTTGTCGACAGACAGGAATTCCTAGTGTTCCCATATCTTGGAAGAGGAGCAGGACAGGGGGGTAAGTCAGGGGGATGCCCCAGATTGGCAGCTCAGACTTGGGGCCTCTTACACACCCTCCCTGCCCCCTCAGTGTCAATGTTTGCCTTAGCGCTGTAAAACTGGAAAGGCGAAGGAAGAGACGAAGGCTGGCCACAAGAAAATAAAACATGTTGGTAACTGCTGTGGAGTTGATCCATGTGCTCCAGAGGAATTACACATCAGGTGCTGGGCCGTGGCAGAAGGGAGGGGTAGAAGAGGGGGAGGGGTAGAAGAGGGGGAGGGGTAGAAGTGGAGAGCTCACAGAAGCTAAAGCCTGGGGATAATGAGTTTGCAAACATAATTATTGACAGAAACACAAAGGCAGGTTTAGGAGGAGTCTCTCTGCCCAGATGTGTGTGAATGGAACAAGCGTTTGCAAACATACACAGACACACACACACATGCACAAACAGGGAGCTATAACACGGTGTTAACCCCCTCCTGTGTACTCAGTTCTACATCAATTCACCATCCTCTTTACACACCGTGTACACACACACACACTCACTGGTCAACTGGAATGCCCTTTCTTTTCTATCAGTTCTTTATGGCCAAGAGATTTACACATCACCTACACTCCTCATTAGGTGGCCCACCTCCACCCAGAGTGGTAGACTGCTTCCTTCATTAGTATGCATGTAGATTGCATAATCCCTGTATTTTATCTTGGCATTCAGCCGTGACCCAGTTTTAGGGCGCCAGACCCCATGCCCCCTGTTGTGACCTTAACAATTATGTCTCCAATTTGTGTCTGTGTGTGTGTGTGCACCCTTTACAAGACCCTGATTACTGAGCAGTAGTCTAATTGCCCACCTCCACTATGCACCAGACAGTATAGGACGCTCCTGCCTCACATTCTTGGCCTCATCTTCTTATGCCCACCAGAGGCCTGTCTCCAATTCAGCCACAATAAATTGACTGCATCTTACAGTCAACAATGGCTGTTGACTTAATTGTTTGCCTGGGTTTTAACTTTAATATGCCCTCCTCTCTTCACAACAATAAAGAGACCTCTTTCAGAAGCTGATGTGGTCTCTAGCACCCTACGCAAATATGTCTAAATTGAGGACCTACTCTAAGCTCTGTACAGGGGCTCAACAAGACAAACCAGAGGACTGGGTTCTGCTATTCTTCTCTTTATTCAATGTTATGTTTTACCACCTTGTTCCCCCTATTCCCTCCAATCTGAATGGGGATGTTGTCCCCCTGAGGTGGTTGAACAGAGTGTTGAAACAGCCTGTTAAGCTGGCCAGGGATCTGGGGGTGCTGTACGTACACACAGCCAGAGAGGAAGGGCTGTTGGGAGTCGTAAGGGACCACACACACCGATATGAATGTTGATCTCCCATTCATTTGTCGTTCGTCTGCTGTTCGTTCGACACTGGTGAACGTCTGACTGCTGACATTTTTGCACAATTCTACAAGTAGAATCGGATTGTGAATTACTGCCGGCGCTCTGTTCAGAAGTACTCTCAGCCGGCAAACGCTACTGGTGTGTTCGTGCCTAAACAAAGGCCCTGAAACAACAGTATTTTCCCTGGGGATAAAGTAGCATCAACACAGGCCAGCGAGAAGACAACATCCGCCTCTCGATGTCTTCTATGATAGGTATTGCAACAAAAAAAGATAGATACCCTCACACTGTCCAAAGCATGGAATGATCTATGAGAGGCAGCCTGGCAACATTTACCATTATGGCACCTACTTTAGCCTGTCAGGAAAAACATGTATTGAGGGATTGAAGCCAGACTAGTCTGATTTGCTCAGGGTGACATCGGGGAGACGAGCAGCATTTAGAGTTTATTTAGAAAAGTGCTGCGTGGTGACATCGGTAGCTCTCGTCCCCCCCTAAGTGGTGTTTGTTGGGCTTTGATTTCCATCATCTGGCCCTCTGCCCTGTTTGTTTAGGTGACAAAAGGAATCGCTAATGATCCTGAGTCATGCTAGGGCTGGGTCATATTCTGTAGGCAAAGGCTCTTTGTGTGTGTGCATGTGCGTGTGCGTGTGCGTGTGAATGTTGTTTGGTCTCACTCTCTCCCACAGTAGTACAGTACTTACCTTTGCAGTTTTGTTCCCCACTGCCTCACAGGTCAGTGATGACTCTTCATTCACTGTCCCACCACTCTCTCCCCACCATGTGCTATCCTACTTACCTAGGACCCTGAACTTTGAGAATCAAAGTCAGAATAAGAATTTCGTAAACGCCCAACTATCGGTAGCATGCTGGGTGTCAACCCCTGAAGCATGCAGGGAAAGCACAAGGATTCCCCCAAGATACACACTGTCACATGAACAAAGGATTATGCACTCTCTCACCCAGTGTTCATACACTCTCACACAAACACTGGAGACAAACAGAGGCAGATGATGGGAAGAACCTGCAGAGCAAACAAGGGAGTGTAGCACAGAGGCCTTAAAGCCTCTACAAACACCAGTCACTGTGGGTGAAGTGTCATGGAGAGCTTCGACGAACATTCCTTAAGTAAGGTTGTGAGTGGTGTGTGTGTGTGTGTGTGTGTAGTATTTGCGCTGTCAGCCTGCTCGACAGCTGTCTCAGCTCTTAACTAACTCCATTCCAGGTTCCTCTTTTAACAGCCACTTGGCCTTATATAACAAATGGAAAAATAAGAATTGGAAATGTGAGGCTGGTTGCTTTAGGCTTTATGGAAACCCATTTATAATCGGCAGGCTTTTATATTCAGTGATTATGACATTGACAGTCCCAATGAATTCTGTCCACCCTACCACTATTTGTCAATCTATATTTGTTTTTCACTTCGGTAACATGGGCCTGATTGCATTAAACACTTTGCCAACTTGTTATATTGATATTGGTGTGAGGATTGACTCTTCATACAGAATTACTGTGGTGTAACGGAATCGTGTAAGTAGTTTAGTTTCCCGTCAGGTGTATTTGTCTCTAGTCAATACAAAGCTACTAAACAAGTTTAGACTGAGGAGATCCTCTGTGAAAAAGACTTAACGATTCTAGTGTTTTCCTAATCAACTTCAGCATTTGTTGAGTACGAGCATATGGAAGTTGATGTTGTTTCTCTACATGGTACGATTGCAGGTGTCTGGATGTCCTCGGAAACAAAACCACTGTTTGTGTTCCAAATAGCACCCTCTCCCTTAGTGCGTTCTTTTCACCCCATTGGGCTCCGGTCAAAAGTAGGGCCGGGACGATACCAGTATCGCAATATTTTTTCCATCGCAAAAATGTAAACACAAAGCTCTTTAATACCTAATAAAGCCTGCTGTATGTAAAACAATATGTGCTATAGCTTAGAAAATAAGTAAATGTGACTCTGATGACAACATAATTATGTTTGTTTTCAACATTAGCGCTGTTTTCCTAAAGAAGTTCCTTGCCACGGCCCTAGTCAAAAGTAGTGCACTATGTAGGGAATATAGTGCCATTTGGGATGAAGACACTATCCTTTGTTCTCAACTACAGAACTATCTGATATGAGACGACACAATGTTTTTGGTTTCACCTCAAAGTGCACCACCTGTACACCTGTTAGTTACACCAGTTACCTTCCTAGTCTCTGATCCACTCTATCGGATCTATTGGACAGTAAGCTGACATTGATAGAAAGGCCAATACCATTAGGATTCGTTGTCCAATCAGTTATATGGCATTTTTTTTAACATAATCATTTTTGTAATTGACTTAAGACCTAATAAAAGGGCACAATCAGATTAAACATGCAATATTTTAATTACATTGCCTTCAGAAAGTATTCACCCCCCTTTTCCCACATTTTGTGGTGTTACATGGTGCGATTAAAAATAATCTACACAAAATACTCTGCCATAGACAAAAAAAATATACAGTACCAGTCAAAAGTTTGGACACACCTACTCATTCCAGAGTTTTTCTTTATTTATACTATTTTCTACATTGTGAACAAATCCAAATATATTTTATATTTGCGATTCTTCAAAGTAGCCACCCTTTGCCTTGATGACAGCTTTGCTCACTCTTGGCATTCTGTCAACCAGCTTGATGAGGTAGTCACCTGGAATGCATTTAAATTAACAGGTGTGCCTTGATAAATAGTGGAATTTATTTCCTTAATGCATTTGAGCCAATCAGTTGTGTTGGGACAAGGTGGGGATGGTATACAGAAGATATCTCTATCTATTTGGTTTAAGACCAAGTCCATATTATGGCAAGAGCAGCTCAAATAAGCAAAGAGAAACAACAGTCCATCATTACTTTAAGACATGAAGGTCAGTCAATCTGGAAAATTTCAAGAACTTTTAAAGTTTCTTCAAGTGCTGTCGCAAAAACCATCAAGCCCTATGATGAAACTGACACTCATGAGGACCGCCACAGGAAAGACCCAGAGTTACCTCTGCTGCAGAGGTTATGTTCATTAGAGTTACCAGCCTCAGAAATTGCAGCCCAAATAAATGAATACATTTTTTTTTTTAAACTCTCTGCCATATATTCAATGTATACCATTAACTTTGGCTTCAATAAATCAAATCAAATGTTATTTTATTTGTCACATAAACATGGTTAGCAGATGTTAATGCGAGTGTAGCGAAATGCTTGTGCTTCTAGTTCGACAATGCAGTAATAACCAACAAGTAATCTAGCTAACAATTCCAAAACTACTACCTTATAGACACAAGTGTAAGGGGATAAAGAATATGTACATAAAGATTTATGAATGAGTGATGGTACAGAGCGGCATAGGCAAGATACAGTAGATGGTATTGAGTGCAGTATATACATATGAGATGAGTATGTAAACAAAGTGGCATAGTTAAAGTGGCTAGTGATACATGTTTTACGTAAAGATGCAGTAGATGATATAGAGTACAGTATATACGTATACATATGAGATGAATATTGTAGGGTATGTAAACATTATATTAGGTAGCATTGTTTAAAGTGGCTAGTGATATATTTTATTGTATTTCCCATCAATTCCCATTATTAAAGTGGCTGGAGTTGAGTCAGTGTGTTGGCAGCAGCCACTCAATGTTAGTGGTGGCTGTTTAACAGTCTGATGGCCTTGAGATAGAAGCTGTTTTTCAGTCTCTCAGTCCCAGCTTTGAGGCACCTGTACTGACCTCACCTTCTGGATGTTAGCGGGGTGAACAGGCAGTGGCTCGGGTGGTTGTTGTCCTTGATGATCTTTATGGCCTTCCTGTGACATCGGGTGGTGTAGGTATCCTGGAGGGCAGGTAGTTTGCCCCCGGTGATGCGTTGTGCAGACCTCACTACCCTCTGGAGAGCCTTACGGTTGTGGGCGGAGCAGTTGCCGTACCAGGCGGTGATACAGCCCGACATGATGCTCTCGATTGTGCATCTGTAGAGGTTTGAGTGCTTTTGGTGACAAGCCAAATTTCTTCAGCCTCCTGAGGTTGAAGAGGCGCTGCTGCGCCTTCTTCACGATGCTGTCTGTGTGGGTGGACCAATTCAGTTTGTCTGTGATGTGTACGCCGAGGAACTTAAAACTTACTACCCTCTTCACTACTGTTCCATCGATGTGGATAGGGGGGTGTTACCTCTGCTGTTTCCTGAAGTCCACAATCATCTCCTTAGTTTTGTTGACGTTGAGTGTGAGGTTATTTTCCTGACACCACACTCCGAGGGCCCTCACCTCCTCCCTGTAGGCCGTCTCGTCGTTGTTGGTAATCAAGCCTACCACTGTTGTGTCGTCCGCAAACTTGATGATTGAGTTGGAGGCGTGCGTGGCCACGCAGTCGTGGGTGAACAGGGAGTACAGGAGAGGGCTCAGAACGCACCCTTGTGGGGCCCCAGTGTTGAGGATCAGCGGGGTGGAGACGTTGTTGCCTACCCTCACCACCTGGGGGCGGCCCGTCAGGAAGTCCAGTACCCAGTTGCACAGGGCGGGGTCGAGACCCAGGGTCTCGAGCTTGATGACGAGCTTGGAGGGCACTATGGTGTTAAATGCCGAGATTTAGTCGATGAACAGCATTCTCACATAGGTATTCCTCTTGTCCAGATGGGTTAGGGCAGTGTGGTTGAGATTGCATCGTCTGTGGACCTATTTGGGCGGTTAGCAAATTGGAGTGGGTCTAGGGTGTCAGGTAGGGTGGAGGTGATATGGTCCTTGACTAGTCTCTCAAAGCACTTCATGATGACGGAAGTGAGTGCTACGTTTAGCTCAGTTACTTTAGCTTTCTTGGGAACAGGAACAATGGTGGCCCTCTTGAAGCATGTGGGAACAACAGACTGGGATAGGGATTGATTGAATATGTCCATAAACACACCAGCCAGCTGGTCTGCGCATGCTCTGAGGGCGCGGCTGGGGATGCCGTCTGGGCCTGGGCCTGCAGCCTTGCGAGGGTTGACACGTTTAAGAGGAGGCAGTTGTTCTCCCCTGGGATAAGCTATCTGCCATATATTCAATGTATACCATTAACTTCGGCTTCAATAAGAGGAGGCAGTTGTTCTCCCCTGGGATAAGCTATCTGCCATATATTCAATGTATACCATTAACTTCGGCTCCAATATCTCAGTGACATACTAAGGCCATTTGGTCTAAGCCGCGCCAGACAAGCATATAAACATGAGGGTTACTCTCGTCACTGATTTCTATTTTTGTGATTTAACCTTTATTTAACTAGGCAAGTCAGTTAAGAACAAATTATTATTTACAATGATGGCCTAGGAACAGTGGGTTAGCTTCCTTGTTCAGGGGCAGAACGACATATTTTTACCTTGTCAGCTCGGGGATTTGATCTAGCAACCTTTCGGTTACTGGCCCAACGCTCTAACCACTAGGAGTAGGGCCAGTGCTTCCCAGAGTTCAAGTAATAGACATATCTCAACATAAACTATTCAGGTGAGACTGCGTGATTCAGGTCTTCATGGTCGAATTGCTGCAAAGAAACCACAACTAAAGGATACCAATAATAAGAAGAGAATTGCCTGGGCCACGAAACACAAGTAATTTCCACCATTAGACCAGTGGAAATCTGTCCTTCGGTCAGATTAATCCAAATGTTTGATTTTTGGTTCCAAATGCCTTCATTGTGAGACGCAGAGTAGATGAACGGATGATCTCTGCATGTGTGGTTCCCACCGTGCAGCATGGAGGAGGTGGTGTGATGGTGATTTGCTGGTGACACTGTGATTTATTTAGAATTCAAGGCACACTTAACCAGCATGTGTCACGGCTTCTAGGAGTAGTAGGTGGAGAAGTCAGGCGCAGAGGTAGTTCAATTGTGATCTTTTAATCCAGAACAACAAGTAACGGTAACGCCAAACACTAAGGCGCATCACTTAAACCAGCCCAAAAGCAGGACCAAACAGTCCGGAGAAAATAGTCCACGAGAATACATACCACATGAACAGAAAAACAAGCCCGCACAAAAGCAGGCCGGCATACCTGGTTTTAATAGCCCAAATCAAAACCCAAACAAGAAACAGATGTAACAAATCAGACAAAACTAACTGAAGCAGAAAAGGGGATCGGTGGCAGCTAGAAGACCGGCGACGACGACCGGCGAGCGCCGCCCGAAACAGGAAGAGGAACCACCTTCGGCGGGATTCGTGACAGCATGGCTACGACAGCATTCTGCAGCGATACGCCATCCCATCTTGTTTGCGCTTAGTGGGACTGTCATTTGTTTTTCAACAGGACAATGACCTAACACACCTCCAGGCTTTGTAAGGGCTATTTGACCAAGAATGAGAGTGATGGAGTGCTGCATCAGATGACCTGGCCTCCACAATCACCCGACCTCAACCCAATTGAGATGGTTTGGGATGAGTTGGACCGCAGAGCGAAGGAAAAGCAGCCAACAAGTGCTCAGCAAATGTGGGAACTCCTTCAAGACTGTTGGAAAAGCATAACAGGTGAAGCTTGTTGAGAGAATGCCACGAGTGTGCAAAGCTGTCATCAAGGCAGAGGGTGGCTACTTTGAAAAATCTAAAATATATTTAGATTTGTTTAACACTTTTTTTGGTTAGTACATGACTCCATATATGTTATTTCATAGTGTTGATGTCTTCACTATTTTTCTACAATGTAGATAATAGTAAGAATAAAGAAAAACCAATGAATGAGTAGGTGTGTCCAAACCTTTGACTGGTACTGTATGTTGATTACATAAATATTCACAACCCTGAGTCAATACATGTTAGAATCACCTTTGGCAGCGATTACAGCTGTGAGTCTTTCTGGGTAAGTCTGTAAGAGCTTTGCACACCTAGATTGTACAATGTTTGTACATTATTCCTTTTAAAATTCTTCAAGCTTCAAGTCAAGTTGGTTTCTAGACAGCCATTTTCAAGTTTTTCAAGCCGATTTAAGTCAAAACTGGAACTAAGCCACTCAGGAACATTCAATGTCATCTTGGTATGCAACTCCGGTGTATATTTGTCCTTGTGTTTTAGGTTATTGTCCTGCTGAAAGGTGCATTTGTATCCCAGTGCCTGTTGGAAAGCGGACTGAACCAGGTTTTCCTCTATGATTTTGCCAGCTCTATTCCGTTTATTTGTATAAAAAAGAACTCCCAAGTCCTTGCTAATGACAAACATACCCATAACATGATGCAGCTACCAGCGTACTTCAAAATATGAAGAGTTGTACTCAGTGATGTGTAGTGTTGGATTTGTTCCAAACATAACACTTTGTTTTGCAGTTTTACTTCAGTGCCTTATTACAAACAGGATGTTCTGTACAGGCTTCCTTTTTTTCACTGTCATTTAGGTTAGTATGTGTAGTAACTAAAATGTTGTTGATCCATCCTCAGTTTTCTCAAATCACAGCCATTAAACTCTAACTTTTAAAGTCACCATGGGATTTTCAATGTCTGCTTTTGTTATTTTAACCCATCTACCAATAGGTGCCATTGAAAACCACCCTGGTCTTTGTGGTTGAATCTGTGTTTTAAATTCACTGCTCAACTGAGGGACCTTACAGATAATTGTATATGTGGGGTACAGAGATGAGGTAATTCAAAAATCATGTTAAACACTATTATTGCAACTTATTATGTGACTTGTTAAGCACATTTTTACTCCTGAATTTATTCAGGGTTGCCATAAGATAGGGGTTGAATACTTATTGACTCAAGACATTTCAGCTTTTCATTTTTAATTCATTTGTAAAAAATGTCTAATAGCATAATTTCACTTTGACATTATGGGGTATTGTGTTTAGGCCAGTGGCACAAAATCTCAATTTAATCCATTTTAAATTTAGGCTGTAATCTCCTCCTTTGGCTAGTGGCCTGAGAAGTGGTAGCAGGATCTGTCCTGGCAAATCCGGCTTGCCCATGATGGATGGCTAGGTACGACTGAAGGCGTGTTTCTGGGTGTTGTATCAGACTAAGTACAGTGGAAAGAGATCAAATAATACAATACTGTATCAGTACACAGACATATGTACAATTCAGATGATGTGCTACTGTACTTTTGTATCCGCCCTTGGAACTGTCATTAAGAGGTTAGAGAGGTGATTGCCAATCTAGTTTATACTGTACACCTGCTAAAGCAGAGCAGAAGCCAAAGGTTTGCTCTGTTTAAGTCTACACAAATGAAGGACACTTCCTTATTGTGTTGTTGTTGTTGTGTAGTCGCAGTGCGTGATTATCACTTTATCACTCACACACACCGTCACCAATCTCTATCTACTTCCGATCTGTTGAGATCTGGCCACGGCTCTATGTCCGCACACCACAGGGCACCCAGCCTAGGGTTGAGAGAGGTGAGAGGTCTGAACTGCTATTACAAACCATTTTAAATTGATATCTGATTTTGAATACAGTACATGTATCATGATATGGAAAAAGTGGTACAGCTGGAACACACACTGCTGCGGTCACCATTTAGAGCGAGAGAAAAGCCATTGGCATTTTCTTATTATATTGTTCTGGAAGTGCATTTTTTTAACGAAAGCAGTTTGCTGTGAATGTGCGTGTGTGCGTTCTGTCTGCCGTGACTGGTTATCCCCTGAATCATCACCTCGCCCAGGCAGACAGCTATCAACGTGATCATACAGAAGCCTGGAGGCTGGCACCTCTGGTGACCCACACTGCATGCCCCGTCTGACCCCTCCTCCGCCACACACACCCAGCCCAACACCCCTCCTCCCACTCAGTGGAACAGAAACGCTGTCTTGTTAATTTCCTGATTCCATAATTATATAAGCAGGTTGTTTGTGCCATCAGTAGATTTGCAGCCATTGTCTGGACTGTGTGTGTTTGTGTGAGATGAGTGCCTCTGATACACAGTCCCCGGCTCCGTGCTGATGGCACTATCTCAACCATCAAAGATTAGAGCCTTGCTCAATACCCGCTCTCTCTCTCACACACACACACACACACGAGGATACTCACCTCCAAAACACATCCACTCAAAAGACTAAGACACAGACTCCACACATACCACAAACTCACACTGCACACTCTTAGAACCGAAGCCTTCAAATAGATCCGTGTCTTTTCACAGTTACACACTACCTTTCCTCCTCTGAACTTTTATGGCCCTGAATTCAGATTCAGGGTCTGTTCAGGGTCTGTTAGTGTGGTAGGCATGGTAACGTTGTTGCTTAGGTTGTTGTCTCCCGTGTAAGCTGGGCGGAAGCGATGTTATTGCAGCGGGCGGATGTTTTCCAAAGCCAGAGAGAGGACAGAGATGCTATCCTGCCCATTAGCTGTAATTGTACTCGTTTGGGGAGGAGTGGGGTTGACAGGAAGAAGGCAGTGGAAAGGGAGGTGTCGTCCTCTCACATCAGAGATGGGGGGCTGTGACGGGAGCGGAGGAGGTGTGGCGGGAGAGTTGTGGTGAGGAATGAATCGTCTGTAAGGAGGAAGTAGATGGGGGGGGGGGGGGGGGGTAATTTGGTTGGGGAAGGAGTGAGATTGAGATGATGAGCTGTGTTACCCTGGCACACCCTTCCCTTCCTGGGCCTTCCTGACGATGGTAATCGTCTGATTTGTCCAGGGCTAAACGACAGACTCTAAACAAACACTTGGCATGATAAAGGGCAGGCGACTGAGGTGACTGGGACACTAAAGTGAGGGTCAGTGAGGCTGTTGGAAGGGCCCGTCACATAGTGGCTGAGGACTGAGAACCAACACACACACACACTCACACTCACAATACATGCGCATAAACACCCACACACAAAAGGAAAGGACACAAACACAGAAGTCTACACAAACAGACACACATCTACAATACACCCATTCACTGACCACACACAGACCAGTACTACAAAGACTCAGATACACACATGTACAGCCAGTCACTGTTATCTCCCACATTGAGCTTTTAAAGCACCTTAAGCAGACACGTGTCGACATGTCAGCCTGAAGCGAAAACCACTGGGAACGTTGCCTTGTCTTGCCAGCAATATGTCTGCCAGCATTCACATGCCCTACTTGACCTCATTGGCATAGCGGTCATTCCTTCAGAACGTCACACAGATAAGAGACTTGTTCATCTCTGTACCACTCAGAGCTTGGGCCTGTGTGACTTTGTATGTATTCACTTCAGACTCAGGTCTTCCCTTTGGCTTCTAGTCTACCATTTAGATCTTTGGCTTCTAGTCTACCATTTAGATCTTTGGCTTCTAGTCTACCATTTAGATCTTTGGCTTCTAGTCTACCATTTAGATCTTTGGCTTCTAGTCTACCATTTAGATCTTTGGTTTCTAGTCTACCACTTAGATCTTTGGCTTCTAGTCTACCACTTAGATCTTTGGCTTCTAGTCTACCACTTAGATCTTTGGCCTGGATGAGTTTGTATGCATTCTGTTTTGCACCAATCAGAGCTTGGGTCTATGTGAGTTTGTATGTGTTCCCTTTGGCACCTCCTCTGCACCACTCCTCTCTATGGTATGACTGACTGACTCTCTATCTCTGCTTCATCTGTGGCTCATCATTCAGCCATGCCACTTTAAGGTGGTGACTCACGCGTCCACCCCCGGATTAACACACTCATCTTGATCTTCATCTTGAGTGTATCTATGGATCACGCCACATGTTTTTCTCCCCAGAGGATACGCTTGTAACTACGCTGCTAATCAGATTCTACAGCAATATAACTTTTTTTCAGTCAATAAACGTTTCCTCAATGCACTGAATAAATCAGCATTCCCTCACATAAAATGTTATTAGATTCTGATGAGAATTCTCATCACAACGACAAAGACTGTGTTTCGACCCATACATGGACTGCGACACACCCACGCCTCCAGTGTATCCTGGCCTGACCTGAGGCTTCCTAGCTGGGCAGTGTTAAGCAGACAGCTGCTTTGATTGAGGGGCCACCACAATGTCACGTCAGTTCAGGTCCTTCTGGCCTAAACCCAGAGGGGATGAGCTGCAAACCACCTGCTAAAAGTCTTTGCAGCCCAAGCTGAGGCCTTTAGATCCCTACGTTTGCTTTCCGACCTGGACTTACCTTTTTTTACCTGGGTTTAGGGCACTCAGTGTGTGGCCGTTTGGCAGGGTACAGGACTGTTTGTCAGGAAGCAGGGGCGAAGAGGATAGGATACCTGGAAAAGCCACCTGGTTCTGTCACACCTGTCCTGAAAACACCTGCAACCCAATTGTGACACCACAGGGAGTTTCAAGTTTTAATGTCACGTGCAGGGAAATGCCTTTCTTGTGAGTGTTTGTTTCTTGTTATTTGGCACCAGGTTAGTTATTCCTACCTGGAAATGTATATTTGTTGATTCTGCTGAACTTGAATAAGAGCAGCAGTAATTCCATGAGTAGCAAACCTAGGTTGCCCATGTGAATTGAGCTACCAGGTAACACTCACAAGTGGACGTGGCAGCTGAGTCGCTTATCCCATCTGCTTACATTTTATTTTTGTCTTAATTGGCTTTGTCCAATTTAAGTATGCAAAATGACAAACAAGGTTGCTGTGTGCTTCTCTCAGTCAGGGTTTTTCTTTAGGCACGTAATCACCTTGAGGAGGCTTGCTTCTCCTTTAGCTAACCTGCCAATCACCGGCAGGCCTGGCGATCCCTGATAAGCCGTATTTGTCAAACTAAACACTTGATCTGGAGCGGCGCTTCGGGATGAAGCTGAAGCTCTAAGGAGCCAGCCCACAGGGTTCAGGCAGAGACTTTAAAGAGGACAAAAGTTTTAGCTGGAGATTTTCAGATGCTTTTCTGGAGCTAATCCCCAGATCTCCCCCTGCCTCCGGAGATGCTCTGTGAGGCCTGGACCACTTGGCCTGGTCTGGGCTTAGTGCAGCTAAAGTGGCTCCAGGGGGCAACGTGCTGGCTTCCTCCAAAATGGCACCTTGTTCCCTATATAGTGCACTACTTTTGACCACAGGGCCCTGGTCAAAAGTAGTGCACTGTAAGGAATTAGGGTGCCATTTAGAATGCAGACAGTCTTGCAGACGAACTGTAGCCCACGGGTGCTGAGCTGTGTCAGGGGAATTAGTTGACTCTTTCTTGGAAATGTTTTTGTTTCGGTTTGCATTTCAATGACACATTCAATGATTTTCCTGTGATTTATAGTCACTGAGTATACAAAACATTATGAACACCTGCTCTTTCCATGACAGAGTGACCAGGTGAATCCAAGTGAAAGCTATGATCCCTTATTGATGTCACTTGTTAAATCCACTTCAACCAGTGTAGATGAAGGGGAGGAGATCAGTTAAAGAAGGATTTTTAAGCATTGAGACATGGATTGTGTATGTGTGCCATTCAGAGGATGAATGGGCAAGACAAAAGATTGAAGTGCCTTTGAACAGGGCATGGTAGTAGATGCCAGGCACACCGGTTTGTGTCAAGAACTGCAGCGCTGCTGGGTTTTTCACGCTCAACAGCTTCCCGTGTGTATCAAGAATGATCCACCACCCAAAGGACATTCAGTCAACTTGACACAACTGTGGGAGTCAACATTGGCCAGCATCCCTGTGGGACGCTTGAACAGTAGGAAGGTGTTCCTAATGTTTGGTTTCCCCCGTGTATATTTCTGTACTGTGAATTTGGAATAATACTGTTGATGACGATAATGCCCTTTTAGGGTAAGAGCTGAAATTTCAGATGGAGTTTTGGCCGGTCTGGTGACATCACCAGGCAGTAATTTAGTTGGTAGACCAATAATGAAGAGTTCCAGGCCTTCCGAGAGGTGCAGCGGTCTAAGGCATCGCAGTGCCAGAGGCGTCACTATGGACCTGGGTTTGATCCCAGGCTGTATCACAACTGGCCCAGCGTCGTGAGGGTTTGGCCGGGGGGGGCTTTACTTGGCTCATCACA
This sequence comes from Oncorhynchus clarkii lewisi, assembly GCF_045791955.1. Classification (NCBI taxonomy): domain Eukaryota; kingdom Metazoa; phylum Chordata; class Actinopteri; order Salmoniformes; family Salmonidae; genus Oncorhynchus; species Oncorhynchus clarkii. The sequence continues at coordinate 16,667,530 of NC_092170.1, forward strand.
CTCTAACAACTCCTTGTGGCGGGCCGGGCGCCTGCAGGCTAACTTTCAGGTTAAGCGGGCGGGTGTTAAGAAGTGTGGTTTGGCGGGTCATGTTTCGCAGGACCCATTGGGGAGTTGCGGCAACGAGACCAGATCAAAAAAGCGGATAAACGTTTTTTTTTTACAAAAAAAAGACATTTCCAAACCTCTCTGCCAATAATCAGTTACTTTTTAGTTTCCCCCTCTCCACTCAGACCACCAAGAAGCAATTTTTGTTTCTCTTTGACCATTTCAATTGAAAACAATCACAGTAAGGTGCATAATTGTTACATAAATGATTTGATGTTGAGGTAAAAGAAAATGTGTCTGCATTGGACCTTTAAACAAGTGCACAATCGGATAGTTACTGTATCTGATGCTACATTAAATTGGACCAGCAGTCCACTTACTTTATGACCAGTTCAAGCTAGTGCATACAGCCTAGTCGTGCATCCCCTTTCCCCATACTCATCTAGGGGGTGTTTAAGCCAAGATGACCATGTGTTTAACCTTGATGGTGTATGACAAAACACTAAAGGCAATCTCATTTTGTATTATCTGTGCACACAATTGTTGAGCACTCCATCGCTCTCCTCCTCAGCTCTTAGTAAGCACACACTTATCATGCAATATGCCTGCACAGCAAACCAAAAATGGTTCTGTGAGAGTTCCCAGAACATTCGTTGAGTTGCGGCAAATGTTCTCATAACACAAAAACAGTTGAGTCATAGTGATGATTATAGAATGTCTGTATACAAAACATTCTGATGTTGCAAGAATGTTCCTAGAACACATTTCATCTGTTCTTTAAAGTGTCTCAGCATGTTTCATTAGGAAAGGGAAAGGGGATACCTAGGTTGTGGGAACTGTCTGGTGTGAACAATAAGGGGACAAAATATTTGTTACCAAAACACAATGTGTCCATTTGTACAGATTATAATACAATGTTTCTGTTAGGGTGCAAAAAAACATTCACCTGATGTTATAATAAAGTCCCCAGAACACGTTTAATCTGTTCTTTAAAGGTTCCCAGACTGTTTCATTAGGTTGTGTGAACAGTCTGGTGAGAACATTGTGGGGACATCACAAAAAATAGGTTCCCAAAACACAAAAACTGTCATGTTGTGCAGATGATTCTACAATGTTTCTTTTAAGGTGTAAAAAAACATTCACCTGATGTTACAACTACGTTCCTGGAACACATTACGTCTGTTCTTTAAAGGTTTCCAGAATGTTTCATTAGGTTTTGGGAACATTGTATGGACATGACGATATCTTCCCAAAGCACTCAACTGTCCAGTTGTGCTGATTATTACAATGTTTCTATTGGGTTGCAAAAAACACAGGCTCAGATATACTCTACTAAAAGAGGGAATCTCTTTATTTTGTCAAGATTCATAGATCCAGTCAGAAATGCATAATGGGTGATGGTGAATAGCCCAGTTACCAGTATTTCCCTGGGTTAATTATGTCTAAGACGGCTAAAAACGAAGAATGGATTTCCTGATTGACTATACTGCCATGGCTATATACTCAAAAAATAAGCCATAAGAGAGCTTCCCTGGTAGCGCAGAGGATGAAGGACCTGCCTTGGAAACCAAACATTCCAGGTTCAAACCCAACATGTGCAGATTGTCAACATATAAAGTGTATTAAAAAAATGTGGTTCTGTTTGTATGATTAAATGCTGTTCAACTGTCCTATAATTTAAATTAAAATGCCACGTGGCTGTGTGTCACTTACAATATAGTCCTCAAATGAGAATTGCTATTAAATCTGGAGAGAAACATAATGGAGATGTATTTGAATCTGCTTTAATTTGCATGCTGGGAATGGGGTAAAACCTAAATATAATATTTTCTAAATATTCTTAATGTACTGAGGTACTCCAAGACAATACATATTATGTGAACATCAATGCAATATCACGTTAAACCTAAAACACATATGCTATGAACATCATACAAACGTACTTATTTCATTCCTACAACATTAAGAGAATATCCTTTGCAACCTTGTTTAAACATTGTATGAATGTCATCACAACTGTATTTCTTGTAATGTACCCACACTGTTCCCACAACTAAATGACATGTTCTGGGAACCTTTAAAGAACTCCGAAAGGATATTCTTGCAACATCAAATTAATGTTTTGTGCAACAGGATACAAACATTATCTGAATGTCAGCACCACTGGAACTGTTTTGTGTTTTGGGAACATGTTTTGGGAACAGCACGATCATTACAAAGGTACACCTTGTGCAGGGGACAATAAAAGGCCATTCTAAAATGTGCAGTTTTGTCACAACACAATGCCACAGATGTTTCAAGTTTTGAAGGAGCGTGCAATTGGCATGTTGATTGCAGGAATGATGCATATGCATATCTGTATTCCCAGTCATGTGAGATCCGTAGATTAGGGCCTAATTAATTTATTTAAATTGACTGATTTCCTTCTATGAACTAACTCGGTTAAATGTTTAAAATTGTTGCATGTTGCGTTTATATTTTTGTTCAGTATAGAACTTAATGGGAATCTTAGCTAATGTTCTGGGAATGTTCCTAGTTTGCTGGGTTGTCAGCTGCTCTCTGGAATTGTCTATTACTGCCTACACATGGCATTTTTTCCTCAAGGATGTCCTGAACTCCAGTCTTTATCAGAGTTTTAGATACTTTTTAAAGAGCAAAGCATGTTTCCCACGTTAGAGAATGTCAGAGAATGGAAACTACTGTGATCGTTCAGTTACGCCCCCTGACCAGTAGAGGGGATAGGCACTCCAAGTGTGGCTGTCCAGGCTGCTTGGTTCATTGTCTCACTGCGCAAGGTTGTCATTGTTCCTCCTCCCCATATCTAACAGCCCATCTGTATGTGGATTGATGTCACGCCTCATCACAACACAGCAGCAGGAGAGGAGTTGGCCATTTTGAACCGAACCAGCCTTCTCCCTCCAGTGTGTCTCTGTCAGCTGGTGCCAGTTCATTTGTCTCTGAATTAGATAAACAGAAACCTGGCAGTATTTGAGATGGATCTGTCTCCCTATTCACGGGTCAGCATCAACAGAGACCCACAGGGAAAACAGAGAAGCATAATCCCTTTAAAAGGGTGGTGGTGGTGACTGTATTGTTCCACAGTCTGTGTCCTAAAGGGCACCCTATTCCCTATATATTGCACTACTTTTGACCTGAGTCCTATTGGCCCTTTGTGCCATTTAGGACTCAGCCACAGATTACCAGGGAGTCTGTCGGGAGGAATTTCCTCATTGGCTCCCAGTGGCTTACACACACAGCGGAGCACATAATGGCAATCTTGTCACCAAGCTGCAGTGAACCTGAAGAGGGGAAAGGTGAAGGAAGGAGGCGGTAAGATGGTTGGAGCCATGGTGCTTGCCTTGGCCGGCCAGACATCAAATAGGCTCTGGCTTGAGGTGGCAATGGGCTTAGCTGGTGGGGGCTGGTCGGCAGTATGGGTATGGGGGGTGATGCGAGTGGCTAGTTATAGGATGTGGCTAGCGGAGTGTCCGGGCGGGGTGAGGGGGCTGGCCCTGCCCTTACCAGACCTCCGTCATGGGTCGGCAGGTAGCCTAGTGGTTAGTGTTGGACTTGTAACCGAAAGGTTGCAAGATTGAATCCCCGAGCTGACAAGGTAAAAATATGTCGTTTTGCCCCCGAACAAGGCAGTTAACCCACTGTTCCAAGGCCGTCATTGTAAATAAGAATTTGTTCTTATCTGACTTGCCTAGTTAAATAAAGGTTAAATCACAAAAAATAAAAATCAGTGACGAGAGTAACCCTCATGTTTATATGCTTGTCTGGCATGGCTTAGACCAAATGGCCTTAGTGTGTCACTGTGATATTGAAGCCGAAGTTAATGGTATACATTGAATATATGGCAGATAGCTTATCCCAGGGGAGAACAACTGCCTCCTCTTATTGAAGCCAAAGTTAATGGTATACATTGAATATATGGCAGATAGCTTATCCCAGGGGAGATCAACTGCCTCCTCTTATTGAAGCCAAAGTTAATGGTATACATTGAATATATGGCAGATAGCTTATCCCAGGGGAGAACAACTGCCTCCTCTTATTGAAGCCACTGAAGTTCAAGGCCGACCGTAGTACTGCATGCATTGTTAGCAAAAAAACAGGATCCCCTTTATAGTGAACGGACAAATGTCAATTTTCCTGGTCAATCTTTGTATTCTAAACATTTGTTTCTATTTACACAATCATGTTACCAATAATTGCTTGTAATACACAAGATAAATGTTATAGAACCGATAATTAAAAAATCGCACACAGAAGTTAAGGATAATTTGGTTGCTAATGGCAGCCTGCAGTACCCTGATCGGCCTTCAACTTGAGTTACTCAGAGAGGGCAGCACTGGGCTAGCCTGCAACGTCACTTCCTGGAGTTGCTCAAACGGTCTCCATGAGCAGGGACGGATTAAGAAATCATGTTTCCATTGGTTCTACGGACAGATTAGTCTTTTCTTTTCAGCAGTAGGCATTTGTTTTCCAAACTGTACGTTTTCCCCGCGATTGTATTTTGAAATCTGCAAAAGACAAAGTGACAGCTGCAACCAACCATAGAAATTTAAAGCATGACTGGCATCCATTGTAACACCCTTTTAAGACACTTTATATTGGTGTTTCCTTACTTTTGTCAGATACTTGTATGTGCTTGTGATAAAACTTATGGAATCATGTGGTAACCAAAAAAGTGTTAAACAAATCAAATTAAATTTATCTTTGCGATTCTTCAAAGTAGCCACCCTTTGCCTTGATGACAGCTTTGCCCACTCTTGGCATTCTCTGAACCAGCTTTGAGAGAAGCACACATCCAAAACAACACAGGAGTGGCTTCGGGACAAGTCTCTGAATGTCCTTGAGTGGCCCAGCCAGAGTCCCGAATTGAACCTAATCAAACGTCTCTGGAGAGACCTGAAAATAGCTGTGCAGCGACATTCCCCATCCAACCTGACAGAGCTTGAGAGGATCTGCAGAGAAGAATGGGAGAAACTCCCCAAATACAGATGTGTGAAGGTTGTAGAGTCATACCCAAGATGACTGTAATCACTGCCAAAGGTGCTTCAACAAAGTACTGAGTAAAGGTTCTGAATACTTATGTAAATGTCATATTTCAGTTTATTTTTCATAAATAAAATAAAAATGTAAAACCGTTTTTGCTCTGTCATTATGGGGTTTTGTGTGTAGATTAATGAGGGAAAAAACTATTTTTAATCCATTTTAGAATAAAGCTGTAATGTCATTTTTTTTTTTTAAGTCAAGGGGTCAGAATACTTTCAGAATGCACTGTACACAGTCATTATCTTATCCGCATAGAACATCCTATTTTTCTTCTCTATTCTAATGATCACCGTTTTGTGTTGTTACTTTTAACCTTTTCTGCACCAATAAGGAACAACCTACGCTACCGTTCAAAAGTTCGGGGTCACTTAGAAATTACCTTGTTTTTGAAAGAAAAGCACATTTTTGGTCCATTTAAAATAACATCAAATTGATCAGAAATACAGTGTAGACATTGTTAACGTTTATATGACTATTGTAGCTGGAAATGGCAGATTTTTTAATGGAATATCTACATAGGCGTACAGAGGCCCATCATCCGCAACCACCACTCCTGTGTTCCAGGAGTTGTGTTAGCTAATCCAAGTTTATAATTTTAAAAGGCTAATTGATCATTAGAAGACCCTTTTGCAATTATGTTAGCATAGCTGAAAACGGTTGTACTGATTAAAGAAGCAATAAAACTGGCCTTCTTTAGACTAGTTGAGTATTTGGAGCATCAACATAAGTGGGTTCGATTACAGGCTCAAAATGGCCAGAAACAAAAAACTTTCTTCTGAAACTCATCAGTCTATTCTTGTTCTGAGAAATGAAGGCTATTCCATGCGAGACATTTCCAAGAAACTGAAGATCTTGTAGAACGCTGTGTAATACTTCCTTCACAGAACAGCGCAAACTGTCTCTAACCAGAATAGAAAGATGAGTGGGAGGCCCTGGTGCACAACTGAGCAAGAGGACAAGTACATTAGTGTCTAGTTTGAGAAACAGACGTCCTCAACTGGCAGCTTCATTAAATAGTACCTGCAATACACCAGTCTCAACATCAACAGTGAAGAGGCAGAGTTGCAAAGAAAAAGCCATATCTTAGACTAGCCAATAAAAAGTAAAGATTAAGATGGCCAATAGAACACAGACACTGGACAGAACACAGACACTTTTTGGGAAAAGGTGTTATGGACAGACAAATCTAAGTTTGAGCTGTTCGGAACACAAAGAAGAACATTCGTGAGATGCAGAAAAAATGAAAGATGCTAGAGGAGTGCTTGACACCATCTGTGAAGCATGGTGGAGGCAATGTGATGGTCTGGGGGTACTTTGGTGGTGGTAAAGTGGGAGATTTGTACAGGGTAAAAGGGATCTTGAAGAAGGAAGGCTATCACTCCATTTTGCAACGCCATACCCTACCCTGTGGACGGTGCTTAATTGGAGCCAATTTCCTCCTTCAACAGGACAATGACCCAAAGCACAGCTCCAAACTATGCAATAACTATTTTGGGAAGAAGCAGTTAGCTGGTACTCTGTCTATAAAGGAGTGGCCAGCACAGTCACCGGATCTCAACCCTATTGAGCTGTTGTGGGAGCAACTTGACCATATGGTACGTAAGAGGTGCCCATCAAGCCAATCCAACTTGTGGGAGGTGCTTCAGGAAGCATGGGGTGAAATGTCTTCAGATTACCTCAACAAATTGACAACTAGAATGCCAAAGTTCTGCAAGGCTGTAAATGCTGCAAATGGAGGATTCTTTGACGAAAGCAAAGTTTGAAGGACACAGTTATTATTTCAATAACAATCATTATTTATAACCTTGTCAACGTCTTGACCATATTTCCTATTCATTTTGCAACTCATTTCATGGATGTTTTCATGGAAAACAAGGACATTTCTAAGTGACCCCAAACTTTTGAACGGAAGTGTATGTGTCCCTCAAGTTGGGGGTACTTGTGTAGGTTTTTTTCTGGGAATGTATTATTGTTTTGTGTAGTGATGGGGGGGGAAATCGATACAGTTACATATCGGGATATTATTTTTGGATGATATTATATTCTTATTGATATTATACCACCCACCACTGCGACCTGTATGCTCTAGTCGGCTGGCCCTCGCTACATATTCGTCGCCAGACCCACTGGCTCAAAGTCACCTAAGTCTATGCTAGGGAAAGCTCCGCCTTATCTCAGTTCACAGGTCACGATAACAACACCCACCCGTAGCACACGTTCCAGCAGGTATGTCTCACTTATCATCCCCAAAGCCAACACCTCATTTGGCTGCCTTTCCTTCCAGTTCTCTGCTGCCAGTGACTGGAATGAATTTCAAAAATCACTGAAGTTGGAGACTTTTATTTCCCTCACCAACTTTAAACATCAACTATCTGAGCAGCTAACCGATCGCTGCAGCTGTACATAGTCCATCTGTAAATAGCCCACCCAATCTACCTACCTCGTCCCCATACTGTTTTTATTTTATTTACTTTTCTGCTCTTTTGCACACCAGTATCTCTACTTGCACATTATCATCTGCTCATTTATCACTCCAGTGTTAATCTTCTAAATTGTAATTATTTGCTCCTATGGCCTATTTATTGCCTTACCTCCTCATGCCTTTTGCACACACTGTATATAGACTTTCTTTTTTCTACTGTGTCATTGACTTGTTTATTGTGTTATTGGCTTGTTTATTGTTTACTCCATGTGTAACTCTGTGTTGTTGTCTGTGTCACACTGCTTTGCTTTATCTTGGCCAGGTCGCAGTTGCAAATGAGAACTTGTTCTCAACTGGCCTACCTGGTTATTTAAATAAAGGTGAAATAAATACAAAATAAGTAAAAATATTTGATTTCAAGTAAACCCTTTTTTTGCAACTGTAGGTAGCGTTAGCTAGCGCTAATCGGCTGTACCTGACCCAAAAGCTTGTTCTCCATCTTCTTTTTCAAATAGTGCGGCAACAGGTTTTCAGCACTTATTTCCCAGACTGTCCGAAACGCGTTCTCATGCTCTCTCTTGTCTCGCTGCAGCAGACATATAGTAAGTAATCTGTTTGGAACATCAAATCGCATTTAATTCACAGTATCAGATTGCAATACATATAGAATTGTGAGAATCGCAATACATATCATATCTTCACCTAAGTATAGGGATAATATTGTATCGTGAGGTCCCTGGCAATTCCCACCTCTACTTTGTGTGTGTGGTATGTGAGTGTGTGTGTGTGTGTGCGTGCATTTGTGAGAGAGAGAACTATAGACTTGGACACTGTCATTGGGCATGTTTGTTGTTTTCCTTGTGCCCACTGCTCAGGCTCAGGGACATTGCTGTTTTCGTGGCTGGAGCAGGGATAGAGGAGGAGGGAGGAGAGGGTAGGGAGACAATAAGAGAGGTGCTGATTGGCTAAGGAGACTCAGCCTTGGCAAAAAAAAACGGGAGGAGGGAGGAGAAGAATGCTGGACACGCAAACCTCTGAAAATGAATGTCTCACCCACACAGTGTATACTCGTGCAACATCACACACATATTCCAACACACACACAATACATTCACTTCGATAAACACTGGCTTTAATCAGAGCTATGCGGAGAAAGATGAGGTCATTTTCAGACCATGCATCTGCATCATCAAAGCAGTTCAGAGTCTCCTTCCACCACAACAGCCCATAATGAGATCCTGTTCTGTTTGCTCCCTCCAACAACGTGCATATTTCACTGAGCTGAGGTAACTATGGATTTGGATGGCAACCCGCTTCTACCACGTTATAAGTGCTGTGCTCTGATTGGTTTTAGGGCCAATTAGATTGAGCCGTAATGCTAAAGCAGAGGGTTTCAATCTTAGTTCTTAAAAGTTCTAGAGCTTGTTTGTTCTGTGTTCCACTGCCATCACCATCATTCTACTCACGTTGCACAGCGACGACTCAGTGATCGCAACAAAGCTCGTGGAACTCTTACTTAATCTGCTGGATACAACACTTAATCCACACCCCCCATTTCATCCCTAACGCCCTAATCCAAGGAGCACTCACAATAGAATTGTTCATTTTTACTGATGCTTTTATCCAAAGCCACTTATTAAAGTGGGAGCCCAGTTTCATACAGTGGGGTTTAGTGGAGCCCACCAGATGTAGGCTCTACCTTTGATCAAGAGACACCGCCACAGTTAAGTGTCCCACCACCGGAGAGTTGAACCCGCCGCAGGCCCCCCCCCCCCCCCCCCCCCCATCAGCACACACACATCGCATACATACATACACTCCCAAAACACCTATACACACCCTTCAGAAGGAAGAATTCAGAGTTCCTAGGGTTCCCTCTGTGTGGTGTATTAGGTTGACCTCAAGATGGGTAGCTAGATGAGTTAGAGGAGGATGTGGGACGATGCCCCAACGCCACCACTCTACTGGCCTCCTACATCTTCTACCTGCCTACCCTACCTGGTGCTCAGGGCAGGGAAATCTCTGTCTCACCCCACCAGCTCCAACGTCAGTGGCTTGAGGGAAACACGCCAAACCATGCTGCACACACACTCCTCCCACCGTCCTCTTCTCTCCTCCCTCCTCCCCCACAGCGGATCTCTCTGCATGTGGATCAAATCAGAATCATCCACTAATTGACTATTTACAGGGCACCAGAAAGGCCGTAATGGACTTGTTATTAAATCCCCCCTCCACTATTTAAAGCGTGTTTTCAGAGTGCCTGGGCTGGGCTGAAGGAGAAAAGGAGTCAGAGATTTTTTACAAGGCAGCCCAGTTAAGCCCATCAGAGTGGGTACCACCCAGCCCAGGTGTGTGTTCAAAATAGCACCCTATTCCCTATGAAGTGCCCTACTTTTGACCAGGGCCCATGTGGCTCTAGTCAAAAGTAGGGCACTATATAGGGAATCGGGTGCCATTTGGAACATACCACCAGGCAGCTCTCAAATGGGATTATGGGACGACAGCGGAATGGGAAAGAAAGGGCAGTGTGGAGTGTAGAGACGCAGGGGAAAGAGGCACCGGCACAGCCATATCTCAGAACCAATGAGTTCCAGATGGAACCCTAGGCCCCCTGTCAGGTTCTCACAGATAGGTTGCATCCCAAATTACTTTTGAAAGGTAGTGCACTATAATGGGAATAGGATTCCATTTGGGACGGAGACATGCAAAAAAAGAAATGTCTTCTCACTGTCAACTGCGTTGATTTTCAGAAAACTTAACATGTGTAAATATTTGTATGAACATAACAAGATTTAACAACTGAGACATAAACTGAACAAGTTCCACAGGCATGTGACTAACAGAATGGGAATAATGTGTCCCTGAACAAAGGGGGGGGTCAAAATCAAAAGTAACAGTCAGTATCCGGTGTGGCCACCAGCTGCATTAAGTACTGCAGTGCATCTCCTCCTCATGGACTGCACCAGATTTGCCAGTTATTGCTGTGAGATGATACCCCACTCTTCCACCAAGGCACCTGCAAGTTCCTGGACATTTCTGGGGGGAATGTCCCTAGCTCTCACCCTCCGATCCAACAGGTCCCAGACGTGCTCAATGGGATTGAGATCCGGGCTCTTCGCAGGCCATGGCAGAAGATTTACATTCCTGCCTTGCAGGAAATCACATGCAGAACGAGCAGTATGGCTGGAGGCATTGTCATGCTGGAGGGATATGTCAAGATGAGCTTGCAGGTAGGGTACTACATGAGGGAGGAGGATGTCTTCCCGGTAACGCACAGCGTTGAGATTGTCTGCAATGACAACAAGCTCAGTCCGACACACCGCCCCAGACCATGACGGACCCTCCACCTCTAAATCGATCCCACTCCAAAGGACAGGCCTCGGTGTAACGCTCATTCCTTCGGCGATAAACACGAATCCGACCATCACCCCTGGTGAGACAAAACCGCGACTTGTCAGTGAAGAGCACTTTTTGCCAGTCCTGTCTGGTCCAGCGACTGTGGGTTTGTGCCCATAGGCGACGTTGTTGCCGGTGATGTCTGGTGAAGACCTGCTTTACAACAGGCCTACAAGCCCTCAGTCCAGCCTCTCTCAGCCTATTGCGGACAGTCTGAGCACTGATGGAGGGATTGTGCGTTTCTGGTGTAACTCGGGCAGTTGTACCTGTCCCGCAGGTGTGATGTTCGGATGTACCGATCCTGTGCAGGTGTTGTTACACGTGGTCTGGGTCTGCCACTGCGAGGATGATCAGCTGTCCATCCTGTCTCCCTGTAGCGCTGTCTTAGGCCTCTCACAGTACAGACATTGCAATTTATTGCCCTGGCCACATTTGCAGTCCTCATGCCTCCTTGCAGTATGCCTAAGGCACGTTCACGCAGAAGAGCAGGGACCCTGGGCATCTTTCTTTTTGAGTTTTTCAGTGTCAGTAGAAAGGGCTCTTTAGTGTCCTAAGTTTTCATAACTGTGACCTTAATTGCCTACCGTCTGTAAGCTGTTAGTGTCTTAAAGGCCATTCCACAGGTGCATGTCCATTAATTGTTTATGGTTCATAGAACAAGCATGGGAAACCATGTTTAAACCCTTTACAATGAAGATCTGTGAAGTTATTTAGATTTTTACTAATTATCTTTGAAAGAAAGGGTCCTGAAAAAGGGACGTTTCTTTTTTTGCTGAGTTTAGATACACTGCCGTACCTCCACAGCTCTAGAGTGGGGATACACTGTGCTCTGCAAGTGGCTTAAACTTGGCTTCTTTATAACAGAGATAGACTGTGTTTTATGTGGAAAGTTAGTATAAATGTAGGTCTACTGCTATGTCTGTCTTTTTATGCTCTATTCGAGCTACAGCCGAAAAAAGGTCATCATAAATTAAACTTTTTTCCCAGCAGGTTCTTAAGAGTGGCTTTTGGGTGTTTCCTGTTTTACAGAAGTTTTTTGTTCAAACCACATGATGCTTTTATTTCTTTGTCCTCACCTCTCACACCATAGCACGGTTTCTGTTAGCCATCGTTGGCCTCTCAGCCATCGTAGGACAATCAAATCAATTATTTTGTAGTCAAATAACTCTTGACTTAGTCTGAATTACTTAGTTTTCTGATTATAACATCATCAAATTCTGCTCAATACTCCAGACCTATTGTCCCTCCCAGTATAACCACCTGTGTTCAGTTGGACATCCTCCATAGACACATGGAGGTCAGTCTAACTCCTCAGCTTCACAACCACCATACCCTCCACACATACACGGCCATCCTAACCATATTTCCTCCTGGTGTGCACATGTGAGAAGAACACACTTGTGTATATTACAATACACATTGTTTGTTACTAATTATAAACTGGGTGGTTCGAGCCCTGAATGCTGATTGGCTAACAGCCTTGGTATATCAGTTCGTATACCACGGGTATGACAAAACATTTATTTTTACTGCTCTAATTAGGTTGGTAACCAGTTTATAATAGTAATAAGGCACCTCGGGGGTTTGTTATATATGGCCAATATACCACAGCTAATGGTTGTACCCAGGCACTCTGCATTGCATCGTGAATAAGAACAGCCCTTAGCCGTGGAATTATTGCTTAATTATATCCTGTATCTAATTTTTGTCATACATGTGATTTGTATGATGCTCTATGTCGTACATATGTCTCTTAATTAATTATATATTTTTATTTAACGGTTGTATAACTAGGCAAGTCAGTTAAGAACAAATTCAAATTTTCAATGACAGCCTACCCCTGCCCAACCCTAACCTAACCTGGACGACGCTGGGCCAATTGTGCGCCGCCCTATGGGACTCCCAATCACAGCCGGTTGTGATACAGCCTGGAATCGAACCAGGGTCTGTAGTGACGCCTCTAGCACTGAGATGAAGTGCCTTAGACCGCTGCGCGGAAGCCCAATTAGGCCAGATATTTTATACTGTATATTACTGTAAATATGTATTATGGTAAAATGCTGATTTGTACCCACAAGTGGTTAGGTTCTCTTGTGTAGACACACTGCAAGGCCCCACATCCAATAATTTCTACATCCATTTCAGAGAGGAAATTATCTTTATTTATTTTATCTGTGGTGTATGTATTGTGGGATGTTTGTCACACCAGTAAAAGTGTATACTTAACCTAAGTTGCCTATACAGCATATGGGAAAATACATGCATAGCCACTGTCATTTTAAGTACAAATGTAATTAATGTTCAAGATACTAACATGATCTCTGTTTACAAAAAATAAGCACCTCTCACCCACCGTTTGACAAGGTAGACATTTCATCCTGTTTGAAGACCCTAGATCTCTGAACATTGATTTGTTGGAGTGGGAAGTTCTCCTAGAGACAGAGAAAGAGAATGAGGGTGAGAGAAAGAATGAAGGCAAGAGAGAGAGAGAACAAGGAAGAGAGAGAGAGAGAGAGGAGGCACTGACAAGAGCCAGGGCAGAACCATAACTCAGGACCCTAATGATTGCTGTGTGTGAGAAAGCAGAGGGCTACAGTACCGGTATGTATGTATGCCCTGGGATGTTGTCCTTTACCTCACCCATTAATTTACATACTGTACTGTCCAGCCAGCTGCCCTGACACACATACACACTGACATATGACATACACACAAATGATCTCACTTGACAGATAACTAACTAACCCAGTCAATGTTCATGGTTTGATGCCATTTAGGTGGGTGTAGTTGTTAATGTTTAATAATGTCGTTGATAGCTTGATTGGTTTTTAATAAGAATAATTTGGTGGGTGCTTATTTGTCCTATTACACAAATGTACAACTGTGAATTGGAAATGTGTTTTTTTGCATATCCCACCCCACTCCCCGAGACACCCTCGGTGAGTGGGGTCATGGCCAGGATTTTCCATTATCTGCGGCGACCCTGGAGCAATTAGGGTTAAGTGCCTTGCTCAAGGGCACATCGAAAGACGTTTCACCTTGTCTGGCTAGAGGATTCGAACTAGCGACCTTTTGGTGACTGGCCCAACAATAGAAATATAATTTATATTTCTGTGGGCCCAACGCTCTAACCTGCTAGGCTACCTGCCGCCCGTAATGATTGATGTGAGCCTATGTGTCTTAGATCACCAATGACAAGAAGTGCTAGTGGAGGATAGACGGAAGTTAAATTCAGACTGAATCCAAGATAGCCAAGGTAATAACCATTAACATTATTACCAGTGCAATACATCCACAAAGGTACTCTGTTGACTGTTTATTTGTTTTACATAACGCTAAGCAACAATGGGAGGCATTCAAATATTTATTTCATCATGTTTGGGAGAAAAAAATATTCAAAGAAGTTATATGGAGAAAAAAACATGTAATAATGAAGAGATAATGTGGGTCTGCTAGGTAATAGACCCACCATATTGTTCTATTATTACCCATCCCTACTTATCAAGGTCAGACAGGCCGGGCTGAATGTTACCCAGTCGTCCCTGCTTCAGTTCAGCTCAGCTTGACTTCACAATGTGGCTCCTCGCCCGCCCCACTCGGGCTGTTTTACATTTGCAGTCTTGTAAGGATTTTTCCAACGCAGTCATTTGGGGCTGGGATTTGTGCGGAGCTCTGTGTTCTGCACTAGCGTTGGCTTAACAATGATTCCTTAAGCTCCCATCTGGTTGGCCAGGGACCTTCTCTGAAGTCTCACTTCAACAGGCGGGAACGCTGCTTCGGAACGGACCGCAGGTTTGGAGCCAAAGTGCTAAGCGATTACTGCCCTATTGTGGTTCAAAGACTTGGGTTACCGCTAACTAAGGGCCGTTTGGCTTCATGCTTAGTAGTGTCACGCTAGCTTACAATATGGCTAGCAGAGGAGTATGGTTGAAGATGAGATCTAGAACTACACACACTTAACCTGTTGAAGCGAGGGGTTCCCCTCAAATGGACTGCATGGGTGGGCTTGTTGTGTAGTTTACCTGCAGCCCATGTTTACAAGTTCAACAGATTTCTAACTGGCAATGTATCTCAATACAAGCACAGATTGCAAAATTAAATGAAGGCTTTACTCAAAGGTTCAACAAAACACTTGGCCTGTTACTTCAATCTCTTTACACATACACATCCATGTCCCACTCCCTCGTTTGCTGATAATAATATGATCAAGTTTTACACTTAAATGTTTTTCTTAGAAACCTTAATCAATTCATTACTGGTACTTGTCCATCTTTACCATAAACACATTACTTCAAAGGCATAATGGATATTTTTCACTTTGCTGAACACATCTCCTTTTGGCAGTTTGACATTGAACGTTTTAGATGATTTTTTTAAGCCATTATATGGCAAGCTTTTGCATAATTCTATAGAGAGGTTCTTCCTCTGGAATACTCATTATCATCATCACAGGCACAATGCTCCTCCAGTCAGGACAACATGGATCTGAAGGAGCAGATCTTTTAGGCAGATGTAGGCTTCTATTGGAGTTTGGTCACTCTGATCTGCTTCTCCTCATGCTAAACTACTATGGCTTCATCATGGTCATCATGGCTGTATTTCAACATAATCTAATTTCAGATGCCTCACAGGCAGTTCAAAGTTGGCTGGCTGGCTGATTCTGAACTGACCGGATGGGTGGACATCGCCGCTGCCTCAGGAGCCACACAGCACTCCCTAGCCCTAGCTATCATTCCAGTGGGCCCCTACACTGCTCTGCCCCATCTGGTACTGGTAGGACGGGTCCCGGATGGATGGGGGGGTGCTCTGTGTTGGGAAGGCCGAGAACTCTCTGTGAGGCCGGAGAGGAGACCCAGGCCCAGGCTTCCTGTGGTACAGAGGAGGATGGACCACCGGCCTGCTACCCCTGGAACCAGGAACCGGTGGAGAGGAAGACGAGATGGAGGACGACGAGGGGATGGTGGCCAGGCCTCGCTGTGCTGTGGCTGGACTGTAAATTCCTATGTCGGACTGGGGGCGAGGGGGTCCGGTGGGGGTGTGGTGGGGCACCACGGAGGTGGCGGTGGCAGTACTGGTGAAGTGAGCAGTGAAGGGCTGGTAGGGGACAGCCTCCACTGTCTGCACGCTGTACCGCGGGTAAGGCTGCACCGACGCCCACATGTTGCAGTTCAGAGAGGGGGGAGCCAGGTCGTCAGCACCCCCAGCCCCGTGCCCGTTCTCTCCCTCCATCCCTCCGTACATACAGGCCTCCCTGGAGCTTATGGCCTCACCGCAATAGGGGTGGGACAGCAGTGGAGGCTCGTAGGTGGGAGGAGAGCAGAAGTAGTGTTCCTCTGAGACTGCTGGAAGTGCTGTGTCCAGATATGGCCGTTTACAACCCAGTTCCAAGTGCCTGGTGTTATCTGTAAAGAAATTAAGATTAAATCATCATCACTGAGTGAAAAAACTCAATGTATCAACCTTGTGACCTATGATGCTTCTTTATACTGTTTGAAACTGTGTACCAAGCCATTTATATTGTGTGATATTGATGTGTAGCACCAAAAGATGTGTTGCAAGACAACAAAGTTTTCTGAAAGACTAATGAGGACTGCCCATTTTCTGTGATTGACAGGTGTGGAGATGTTCAGGTAGGCCTGTATCTAACCCACCTCTGTGTTTGAAGCAGTGGTAGAGCAGGCTGGGCTCTCGGCTTGGAGGGAAGGAATTGGAGATGTGTTCCTGGTGGTCTGAGTTCCCCAGGGGCACCCCACCCTCGTACTGGTAGTGGGAGAGGACCTGGGGGTGCCCCGACAGGTGCACCCCAGCTCCCAGCTTCCCCGTCCGGTGACCATGTGAGGAGAGGAGCCTCTGGCGAACCATGTTCTTAGAAATCACTGGGTAGTCTTTTCTACGGAGAGGAAGAAGGGAAAACAAGAACGGAAGGATTAGTGTTAGTGTTGGGGAAGCTACTCTGAAAATATAGTTTATCAAGCTACCAGTTACTTCACACTGGAAGAAGTTAACCTACATAAAAGCTACCCTTAAGAAAAATATAGCTTACTTAACTCAATTTACTTAGAAAAAGTGGTTAATTACATCCAAACTACTTCTAAATCTAAAATGTCAGACCACAAATTGCAAGAGCAGTTCACTCTGGAGCCAGCTGTTAACAGAATGTGTAATTTAGCCTATTAAACACAAAAAGTGAGAATTATGCTCACAAAAAGTGATAATTAGGCAGGTCTGATGTAAAATATTTTTAAAAAGTAAATTCTTGCCTACTTCACCAATATTTTATTTTTGTTAAAGTGTGTCTGTAGTTCCAGTAGTTAGCTTCACCACTACATGGTAAAACACTACAAAGATTTGAATTTAGTTCAACTACGACCAAGCTACTGCAAAATGTAATTAAATCAATAGTTGAACTAAATGTAGTTCACCACTACTTGCGTTACAGATTCTACTTAGCAGAGAGAGAGTGCTGTATTAAAGGAAGCAAGCACAGATAAAGGAAGAAATGGAACAAGTTCCAAAAGGAACAAATGGTTCCAAGGAATGATGTACTGTCCCAAAATAATAATTGTTTCTATGATAAAGTAAGTATTCCATATACTTTTTATTGAGTGGCACATTCCCATAAACATACAGAACATACCCCTGGAGTCTGGAGACACGCAGGTCCCCTTCGTCGCTACCACGGAAACCCTTGGCAAACGGGTTGTTCTCGATCTTCAGCTGAGTTATCTGAGAAGACAGCAACATATCTTGTCACTGCACTTGTGACTCATCATGAAATGTGCAGTTAGGTTCAGTCAAAAATAGTCTTTCTATAATTTGGAACATTTCTCCTGCAGATAGTGTTTTGAAGACATGCTCTCGTATTACTGACATTAGAAACGTGTCAGACTGTGTGTGCAGCAGACGTTGAACATCAGATAGCAGGTGGCACACATAACATGGGTGGCACACATACTGTACCTTATGGTTCTGGTAGGAGGTGACAGAGATGAAGGCTGTCTCGTGAAACACGTGAGTGCAGTAGGCTGTGTTCTTAGACCCAAAGGCGTTGTTCTCGTCGGCCTTGACGATGTGGAGCCGAGGCTGGTACTTGTGCATCGAGTTCAGGATGATCTATCAGGGGGAAAGATGGAAAGTACAGGGTCAGACGAATGACAGCTGAGTCGATCACAGCACACAGTCCTCTTAGTGGCATCAGTGAATGACCAGACACCACAGGTTTAAGACTGTTTAAGACGTTTTTATTTATTTTTTAAGGCTAGTTGTTCTTCCTTTAAATGAATGGTTGTCCCTGGCCTAGATGTTAAATTCCAAGTGATGTAATTGTATTGACTTGAATAGATTGGGGTGCTTAAGATGCTCAGGTTTTCCATGGCTAGCCTTTTTAGCAGGTAGGCCTATTGTAATACTATTGGAGTCAGCATTAGTGGGCATACAATGCCCAACTTTGTCCATACAATGTGGAAATTTGTCAATATACATACTGTAGTTCAATGTGTTGATACTGAAAAGTGGGCACCCCTTTGTCACACTTGAGTTGCAACTGTATAGTGCATCAATCAGCACGTGTGGAGCGTGCTCAATGTTTGGGTTGGGGGGGGGCTAGGTCAGCACATCGGCACCAGTCTGCTCAGACTAGCCCAGTAGCCTAGCCACGTGCTCACTAGAGTGTCAGCAGGGTTGGAGCAAGGGTTATCTCCAGCGCAGCTCTGTCAGGGCCGATGAGCATCAAGCTCTCCCCCACTCCCACCTCCCCTCCTCTCCTACATTATAGACTCACGGACCAGTAGTACAAGGGCATTGTCTTAACAGGCGAACCCCTCCAGGAGGCTACCACAGAGAGTGGTTAAGACTATCAAGCACAGGCGGGCCGGTTCACCATAATTGGGGAGGATGGGCTCATAGTAATGGATGGAACAGTATAAATTGAATGGTATCGAACACATCGCTATGAATCACTTAAGCTATAGACTTATATCTCCTGCTCTAACTTTAAGCATCAGCTGTCAGAGCAGTTTATTGATCACAGCCAATCTATAAAAAACACACCCAACTACCTCATCCCCATATTGTTATTTATCTTTTTGCTCTTTTGCACCCCAGTATCTCCTTGCACATCATCATCTGCACGTCTATCACTCCAATGTTAATGCTAATTTGTAATTATTTCGCCTCTATGGCCTATTTATTTCCTTACCTCCCTAATCTTCTACATTTGCACACACTGTACATAGATTTTTCTATTGTGTTACTGACTGTAAGTTTGTTTATATGTAACTCTGTGTTGTTGTTTTTGTCGCACTGCTTTGCTTTATCTTGGCCAGGTCACAGTTGTAAATGAGAACTTGTTCTCAACTGGCCTACCTGGTTAAATAGAGGTGAAATAAAAAATAACATCAAACGCATGGTTTCCATGTGTTTGATACCATTCCATTCACTCCATTCCAGCCATTACTATGAGCCGTCCTCCCCTCAGCAGCCTCCTGTGCTATCAGGGCACAGGCAGCCGGGGTCATAGTTGCACCCTGAACAGCCCAATGCTCACATGCCTTTGCACCCTTTTGCTGAGGCAAGGTTCAGACAGAGATAAACAATTGGTTCATTGGCTGCCTAGAGACCTGAGGCAGAAAACGGATAGAGATAAGCTACTGGTTGGTTGACTGGAGACTCTCTGGTGATGACCTTTGTCTAGTCTGCTAGTCTGGCCAGTGTCTGTCTGGAGGGAGTGCAGGAAGGAGTCTGACTCTCTCTGTGCTGTCTGGTTGCATTGAGCAGGACAAGCCTTCCTTGGATCAATCCAGAACCAAATCATGCATTCTCTCTTTTATCTTGTGGGTGAAAATGCCAGCCCCAGACAGTCTGCTAACTGTTTTTTAAACCAAGACACTCAGTGACAGCTGGGAAGTGACAGCATTTCAGGAGTAATTCCTTGGACCATCTCTTGGTCAACAGTAGCATGGGTCAGTGGGAGCCCAGATCCCAGATCAGTGATAGTGTTTTTACTGCTGATGCTGAGCAGGTCAGCCTCAAAGGGAAGGGAAGGGCAGGGCAGAGTTTGTGGGGGATGGTCAGAAAGGGGAAGGTCTGTCATAGATATGAGACCCCTGGGTTGAATCAAGCTGATGGCCATCCTGCTCTGGACTGGACTAGCAGCCATGCTGACCCACATACTTGCACACACAGTCATGCAGACCGCATACTCTCACATATATAAACACACTTGAAAAGACACACTCTCAAATGCACAAACAACAGAGTCTGTCATTGACTGTCATTAGCTCACTTCATTCACAGGCTGTTTTATTTTGGCTGTGGGTCAGTTAAGAGCAGTGGTGTCAAACTAATTTTTCACCGGAGAATGCATTCATTCTTCAATGAGGTCCGGAGGGCTGCATTGAAAATATTTTCAATGCTCCCTGACTGTCTAACTTTCATTTCAGTGATTATTAGCGAGCTGGATTTAACCCCCCATGGGCCGTATGCTTGACACCCCTGGTTTAGTGGGTCAGGTGGGTGGTGGATCCAGTGCTATGCAGGGCAGGGAGGAGAGGCTCTCTGGCTCCCCTGCTGGTGTGGGCTGTTCTATGGCCATCAGCAGGGCTTAGCTAGACCTGGCCCCTCTCTCTCTCTGTCCTCATTACTCGCCCTTATCACTATCCAGGCGGCGGACTCAACCTGACAGCGGGCCCCGCCGCTGATCCCAGAGGTTATGAACCTAATGAGTTCTCCTTCTGACGGGATGGCTTTGGACAAGCCTGCTCAGAGTTCCTTTGGGCAGCACTGCTGCCTTCGTCACAGCAAGACACTCACTTTCTCTCTCTTTCCCTCTCTTCTCTCTCTGTCACTCCCTCCACTTCACTCCCTCTTTCACCCTCTGTTCCTTTTCCACTCCGGCCATCTTTTCTCGACTCCTTCCCCCTCTCTCCTCTCTCTCTCTTTCCCTCTCTTCTCTCTCTGTCACTCCCTCCCTCCACTTCACTCCCTCTTTCACCCTCTGTTCCTTTTCCACTCCGGCCATCTTTTCTCGACTCCTTCCCCCTCTCTCCTCTCTCCCTCGCTTTCCATAAAGACAGCTTCATGACTCAGTCTCTTATTAAAAAACGCTCTATCCTGCTGTTGTTTTAACGCCGGGCTGTTGAAGTCTCATCCACTGTGTAGTTTTTACTAAATGAGCCGTATCCAGTCACCTCTCTTGTTTTACATGGCCAAGAGAAGTGAGAAGCTATATTGTGTGAAATGACCCAGTGCCTTCCTGGGATGTGACCTACATTGTGAGGCCTCAGTAGCTAACCATCCCCCTCGCGCTCACTCTCTCTCTATTCCTTTACAGTTAATTGAGCTTAAAGATTATAGACGTTGTTGACATTATTCAGAGCAGTCAAGCTGTTGATCAGTTGCATCAGCAGGGCCAAGTGATGTGACAAGCAGAGCACTTCGCTCTATGACAAAGAACTAAGTGGCTTTAAGGGCCAAGTGTGAGGTCACATGGCCAAAGTACCTGTTGTTGTTGGGCAATTGTCCAGCATATACCCATAGTTTAGTTGTGTACTGTTACAGTTGAAGTCGGAAGTTTACATACACTTAGGTTGGAGTCATTCATTTTTTCAACCATTCCACAAATTTCTTGTTAACCAACTATAGTTTTGGCAAGTCGGTTAGGACATCTACATTGTGCATGACACAGGTAATTTTTTCCAACAATTGTTTACAGACACTAAGTTAAGCTAGCTAGCTTCTGTCCTCCTCTGGGTACATTGACTTCAATACAAAACTTAAGAGGCTCGTGGTTCTCACCTCCTTACACAGTAATTATGACAACTTCCGGAGGACGTCCTCCAACCTATCAGAGCTCTTGCAGCATGAATTGACATGTTGTCCACCCAATCAAAGGATCAGAGAATGAATCTATTACTGATTCATACGCTACAGCTAGCTAGCAGTGCAGTGCATAAAATGTGGTGAGTAATTTCCTCAAAGAGAAAGACGATAGTTGAACAGTTTTGAACAAATTAATGTCTTACAAAATTAAGGAGAAGCGAGAGAGAGAGAGAGCTATATTTGGTTGTATTTGTAAAATGTATTTCACTTAGCTAGCAAATGCAGCTAGCTAGTTTAGCCTACTCAAACAGAGAGGGATGCTATGTCAGCTAGCTGGCTATGGCTATCCAACACTGGAACTCTTTCAAGTCAAGGTAAGCTTTTGGTTTTATTAATTTATTGCCACCGGGGTCCGCCGGTGTAACTGTAAAACTACTTTCTTACTGTACACTGGGTTTACTAAAGCATTAGTTCTTGTAGTTCTAGTTGACTATGACGTGGCAATGATGTTGGCTGTGTGTAGTGGTTTAGCGGTCATGATATGAAGGTTTTTTCGTCTGGTGTCAGACAGCTGATGTGCTGTGCACTGAAGTCCACAAGCGAAGGGAAAAGGTGTATCACGTGTGCTATGAAAGTGAACTGTTAGCGTGTTACCAGGGGTCTATTCATTGCACCGATTCTGTTTAAAAAGGTTTCTTAAATGGAAGCAAACGGAACGAAACAGTGATAAACATACCTGAATTTGTCCAACAGAAACTCTCATTTGCAACTGTTGGACTAATGATTACACCCTAGATCAGCTAGATGCAGGCAAGGCAGTATTGAATGTGTCACTGTCTGTCACCTTGATTACTCAAATTTCTCTCAACCTGTGCACCTACGTCATGAAGGGTACAGGGAAAATTTGAGTATCATGTAGAAGCCTAAACCTATCACTGTTACATTGAACTGGGTGAATGGAATATGAATGACAGTCATCCAATATGCTATAATAGAAATAAGGCTGTGCTCATAAAATATATATATATAATCCTCCCTCATCTTAAATGGCCTGTGTGCTGGGATGCTGTAGGTAGGTAAACTGAGGGTCACTCACATGCCCAAAGGGGTCCAGGTGGTTGTTGGTGAGTTTTAGCTTCTGAAAGGACACCAGCTGCCTCATCCAGTGGGCTCCTGTAGCTGGGGAGTCTGGGTGGACATAGAGCCTCCCTGGCATGGCCGGCTCCGCCTTGCCTGCCACCATCCTGAGTAGAAAAAGGAGGAGAAGAGAGAAGAACGAGAGTGGGAAAGTGAGAGGGAGATGAAGAGACAAATTAAGGTGCAACATCATCATCCTCATAAAGACCCCTTGGCTAGCAGCAACCAATGGTCATTACTCTGCCAAGATGACTCAGCCATTGCGGTAATCCTGCAGCCATATACAACCCAGCAGCCCTGTGATCTACCAAACCATATTGTCACAGCATGGCCAAATCCTCCAGCAGCCACACGACTCCATTCAGGCTCACTGATAGGCCATTGAGACTTAAGGATCCCTTTTTATACTAAACACATGTAGCTACAGTCAGTAATCATAAAAATTTACAGCCGTTTCAGCCCTCACTCCATGGGCTATAGGAACCATTCTCTCAGACTGGAGGTGCTGGTGGTTGTTTCAACCGTAACATCAATGCTAATTACGCTCCTCCAAGGTGTCGCTGAGAGAATCCAGAACACCACACTGGCAAACGCTGGGATTCCATGCCCTCCCAGGCCATCCCACAAAGATCTGGAACAAATGGCCGTTAAAAAAAAAAAAAAATGGCTGCTGGAGAAAGCAAAGCACGGTGGTGCATTTTATGGAGGCTTTGTCTAAGTCTCAAATGGTACCCTATTCCCTTCATAGTGCACTACTTCTGACTATGGGCCCTGCGATTAGGGTGCCATTTGGGACGTAGATTTTTCATGGCATGACTAGGGTTCTGGTTTCAGTACACCCTACCCTGGATATGGTTGTTTTGTCATTTGCACGGCCGGCAGTGCTAATGATTGATGCCGCTCCGGTGGGCAGTGGCAGATGCAGGCTGTGGTGGCATCACTAGTCATGGCTAGAGGAATACAGATTATGTCAAATTGACTTCAAAAGTAGATTTGGTTTTGCATTTTAGCTAACCCTAACCCTAACCGTAACCTAATTCTCCTAACCTGCTAAGTTAATTATCCTAACCTGCTGCGTAAGTTGCAGCCAGGCGCTCCTTTTCACAAGAGCAATGATTAAATTGACAGAAACCTGTCGGTTTTCCTTCTTATTCAACCACAACAGACTCAATGTTACGAAAAGTCAATTCTTTCTGGTCAAATTAATTTTTTTACCCCTTTTTCGTGGTATCCAATTTGTAGTTACAGTCTTGTCTCATTACTGCAACTCCTGTACAGACTCAGGAGAGGAAAAGGTTGAGAGACATGCATCTTCCAAAACACAACCCCGCCAAGCTGCACTGCTTCTTAACACAATGCTCGCTTAACCTGGAAGCCAGCCGCACCAATGTGTCGGAGGAAACACTGTATACCTGGCGACCGTGTCAGCATGCACTGCGCCTGGCCTGCCACGGGAGTCCCTAGGGCACGGTGGGACAAGGACATCCCTGCCGGCCAAACCCTCGCCTAACCAGGACGACACTGGGCCCATTGTGTGCCTCCCCATCGGACTTCTGGTCATGGCTGGCGTCGACAGAGCCTGGACTTGAACCCAGAATCTCTGGTGGCACAGCTAGCCTTAGAACACTGCGCCACTCAGGAGGCCCTTGTTCTGGTCAATCTGACATAAGCTGTATCCCATCTAGTCAAAACCGGCATCACCCAAGGTATAGGGTCACTGGAAGGACAGCGGGTACAGCCCAGCAGGCAGCTTGCTAATGACAATCTGCAGCTACAGTTTAGTTAGAGCAGCGACTGAGACATGAGGCACTGATCTTGCTGTGCTCAAGGAGCATGCATGGTTTGGCATAATATTATAACATGACCTCAATAACAACAAAGCTGTCTGTGGACAGACTTGTCACAAAAAAATATTACAGTACTAGAGATTTCGATGATCATCATACTGTTTTTGTGTCCTCTCTCTCTCGTTCTGAGAAGTGGTGATTTTCTCTGCAGCCAGGCGCTCCTTTTCACAAGAGCAGTGATTAAATTGACAGAAACCTGTCGGTTTTCCTCATTATTCAACCACAACAGACTCAATTTAGGCTGCTTGCTGAAGGCAGCAAGTGCCTGGACTCATACTCCATCTCTCCATTCCATCAATGCATGTATACAAATGAACGAATGAACAGATGAGTTGGAGATGGACATCACACATGTTGGTCTTGAACACAAAGAAAATGTTGTTAACCAATACACACACAAAAATAAGGGTTCCTCAAGGGTTCTTTGTGAAGGCTGATGGTTCTATGTGGAACCATACTGACCCAAATAACCCTTTGAGTCGTTAAATGGTTATTTGTAATTAGCAGAGTCAAAAAAGGGTTCTTTCCTCTTTTAGTGCTAATTAAAATGTAAGGGTGGTGGATCATTAGAACATTTTAGGGGCGTGGTTTGAGCACTGCTCTTTTTGTAAAACCGAGTGTCATTACAGTTTATCTCATCTTTTTTGCTATGCCATATTGAAAATGACTATGGCCAATGACAGTGTTTTGTGAAAGACTCATGTATGGCCTTGTGTCAATTGAGAACTGTTGCTTGGGGTGTAAATAAAGAATATAATGCAGAAAACATGGTAATTTCGACCCTTCCATTAATTTGGTTTGCATAATGATGTCACAGCATGTAAAGTGTTTGTTCAAGAGGGCCCTCTGCCTGGGATGTGTGTGTGTGTGTGTGTGTGTGTGTGTGTGTGTGTGTGTGTGCGTGTGCGCACATGTGTGTGTGTCTGTCTGTGTACTGTGTGTCTGTGTGTATACTGTATGTGGGAGGCAGCATCACCTGAAGCATATAAAACTGTCTGAGAGTGTTAAATGTCTCTCTCATTTGCACCCACCGTTAATGTCTACTCTACAGCGTTGGTGATTATTTTCCTATGGTGAGAGGAAGGCCTCTGCTGAGTGGTGGGGGTGAAGCTGTGGGGTTGAGAAGATAATAGCTACTTTCACCTTCCTTAAGCTCACCGCTCCCTCCCCACCCTCCCTAACCTCCCCATTTCTTTTGACCCCCCTTTCCATTTCAAAACATCCCTGACTCCTGAGGTCTAAAACCAAGCAGCATCTGAGACAGAGATGAGTAGGTGGATTTCTCATAACAACCATTAAGGATGTTACTAATCTAAGCCCTGAGCTTAGAGAAGAACGTGAGCAATACTGCAAACTGGAAGAACCACTCTGACAAGGTTTTTGGCAGGATTTTACAATTGTCTATGTATATTTTCTATTCTGGTGTATTGTATGTATTGCTGTATTGTCTGTTTTTAATATGTACAGTTGAAGTCAGAAGTTTATATACACTGAGGTTGGAGTCATTAAAATAATTTTTTCAACCACTCCACAAATTTCTTGTTAACAAACTATAGTTTTGGCAAGTCGGTTAGGACATCTACTTTGTGCATGACACAAGTCATTTTTCCAACAATTGTTTACAGGCAGATTATTTCACTTATAATTCACTGTATCACAATTCCAGTGGGTCAGAAGTTTACATACACTAAGTTGAATGTGCCTTTCAGAAAATTACGTCATGGCTTTAGAAGCTTCTGATAGGCTAATTGACATAATTTGAATCAATTGGAGGTGGACCTGTGGTTGTATTTCAAGGCCTACCTTCAAACTCAGTGCCTCTTTGCTTGACATCATGGGAAAACCATAAGAAATCAGCCAAGACCTCAGAAAAAATATTGCAGACCTCCACAAGTCTGGATCATCCTTGGGAGCAATTTCCAAATGCCTGAAGGTACCACGTTCATCTGTACAAACAATATTACGTAAGTATAAACACCATGGGACCACGCAGCCGCCATACCACTCAGGAAGGAGACGTGTTCTGTCTCCTAGAGATGAAATGTACTTTAGTGCGAAAAGTGCAAATCAATCCCAGAACAACAGCAAAGGACCTTCTGAAGATACTGGAGGAAGCAGGCACAAAAGTATCTATATCCACAGTAAAACAAGTCCTATATCGACCGAACCTGAAAGGCCGCTCAGCAAGGAATAAGCCACTGCTCCAAAACCTCCATAAAAAAGCTAGACTACAGTTTCCACTGCACATGGGGACAACGATTGTACTTTTTGGAGAAATGTCCTCTGGTCTGATGAAACAAAAATAGAACTGTTTGGCCATAATGACCATCATTATGTTTGGAGGAAAAAGGGGGATGCTTGCAAGCCGAAGAACACAATCCCAAACGTGAAGCACGGGGGTGGCAGCATCATGTTGTGGGGGAGCTTTGCTGCAGGAGGGACAGGTGAACTTCACAAAATAGATGGGATCATGAGGAAGGAAAATTTTGTGTATATATTGAAGCAACATCTCGAGACATCAGAGCTTTGTCGCCAATGAGTCTTCCAAATGGACAATGACCCCAAGCATACTTCCAAAGTTGTGGCAAAATGGCTTAAGGACAACAAAGTCAAGGTATTGGAGTGGCCATCACAAAGCCCTGACCTCAATCCTATAGAAAATATGTAGGCAGAACTGAAAAAGCATGTGCGAGCAAGGAGGCCTATAAACCTGACTCAGTTACACCAGCTCTGTCAGGAGGAATGGGACAAAATTCACCCAACTTATAGTGGGAAGCTTGTGGAAGGCTACCCGAAACATTTGACCCAAGTTAAACAGTTTAAAGGCAATGCTACAAAATACTAATTGAGTGTATGGTAACTTCTGACCCACTGGGAATGTGATGAAAGAAATAAAACCTGAAATAAATCATTATCTCTACTGTTATTCTGACATTTCACATTCTTAAAATAAAGTGGTGATCCTAAATTACCTAAGACAGGGAATTTTTACTAGGATCAAATGTCAGGAATTGTGAAAAACTGAGTTTAAATGTATTTGGCTAAGGTGTATGTAAACTTCTGATTTCAACTGTACATTTTTGAATTGACTGTATAGCTGCTGTCTTGGTGACCAGGTTTCCCTCATAAAGTAGATTCGTTAAGGGTCTTCCAGGTTAAATAAAGGATCACATTTTTTAAAATGTGTCTCTGACTAAACTCACCACTTGTTGTCACAGAACTTGTAGCGATGGTCGTCGGCGGGGATAATGTCTGTGAGGAGGATGTACTTCGTTTTCGGGTTCATGCCCGTCACTTTAACCTTGTAGCTGGGGAACATCCTCCTGTGAAGGACACAAGAGAAGGGTCTTACATTAAATTAGACATTTCCTAATGATGATTCCACCCACCATAATACCCACTAGACCTAATGCTCGCTCCCCAACTCACTCAAACACGAATTGGGTCAGCAATTAGTTATTGGTGACAAAGTCACCTCATCCTGATCCAATTTGGAAAGACCTGCCATTAGCTTCTAAGCACCTTTAGTATCGTAAGACCCGTAAATACGGAGGTTTATTTAATGCCTTATGTCTTCGTGCTGTCCTCACACCTTGGAGCTTTGAGGGATGTTGAACGGGAATCAAGGTGATAAGACGCTTTGGGCAATGATGTCACCCAAGCTTTTTGAGCACCTAAGTATCTTCCCTCACCTAGCTACCTTACACTGGAAAATATTTCCCTCTTCAGATGAGCTAATGAAAATCAGCTTTAGCCCCAAGGTGTCTCTCCATGGGGCTGAGTGCAAAAGGGTAAACATGCATAAGAGGCTCTTCTCCGGCTTTGCAGGAGGGTTTAAGCCAGCCCTGAGTGTAGCATCAGCACGGAAAGTGTTCTCCCCGCGGCAGATGAGCGGACGATTAGCACTCAGAAAGCGGCTCAAGCCAGGCTTAGAGACTGATTGGGACGGGTAAGGAGCTAGAGAGGTCACAGTAGATCACAGAGTTGAAGGAGGTATGTAACCACAAACTGGTTTAATCAACTTTATTTGTCAACGTATTGTGGTGTGGAAGCTATGTGGAAAATACATTGGATTTGAAAAATGTAATCAATGTAAAAGTATGTTTTGAGGGTGGAAATTCAACCACAATATTGTCATCATTGTTCAACATAGACAAACCTTGTATCAAATATGTTGAATTTGTAAGTTTGAAACATTATATCCACTATCAGAAAGAAGACTATAGGCTGGGTAGTACCTCCTACTGGAGAGTTAATCTATCTACTGCTATTAATTTGGTCTCCCATCCAGGGTTTTGACCAATCCGAGCCCTGTTTAGCTTTTATATGTGTCACTGGCTACTACCAATGTGCTATCATGAGAATGAATACTGAGCAATCTCTAAATAACTAAATCTATTCACTATTGCTACCGAAGTCATTCCAAGGGATAGCTTTCACAGAGCAAATGAAATGTAACCATACTTTATAAGTCATACTGTATATCATCAATTACACTATTTAGGCCTATATAGCATTTGCAAAGTCATCAACAGCTTTTTTAAAATTATTTTCTTTATTTTTTTAATTATTATTATTATTATTTATTTATTTTTTACCTTTATTTAACCAGGAAGGGCTCATTGAGATTTAAAATCAATTTTTCAAGAGCGTCCTGGCCAAGATGGGCAGCACCAAGTCATTACAAAAATGACAGACAAACAACATGAAAAACTACAAGTAATCTAGTAAAAACCATAAAATTCACAAGAGTATAACAAAAATAAAAACAGCAAATTAAAAACATTGACAGGTCAGGGAATCAGTCACAAGATCATTCATCAGTGATTTAAAAATACCAATTGGGGCACGTTCTTCCAGTTTAAAAGTATTTTGTAAGGCGTTCCAAGACGATGGCGCAGAGCAGCTTTTGTTCAAATTCAACCCAGGGTTCAACTAAAAGTATAACTGGGTGGTTCGAGCCCTGAATGCTGATTGGCTGAAAGGTGTGGTATATCAGACCGTATACAATGGGTATGACAAAACATTTATTTTTACTGTTCTACTTAAGTTGGCAACCAGTTTATTATAGCAATGAGGCACCTCTGGAGTTTTTGGTATATGGTCAATATACCACGGTTAAGGGCTGTGTCCAGGCACTCTGCATTGCATCGTGCTCAAGAACAGCCCTTAGCCATGATATATTGGCCATATACCACACCCCCTTGGGCCTTATTGCTTAAATATCCAATACATGTACGCTTAGAGTTTCAAGCTTTAGTTGATTTCAAATAATCTTCAATTGAATCATTAATATGTTGGATTCACATCTCCATCTCAACCAAAAATAAAAGTTAAAGAATTGGACTAAATAAAATCATATTTTTTTAAAGTGCATGTAAAGTTTGATTAGACTAGATTTAGTCCTATTCTATAATTTTTTTGGGGGTTGAGATGGAGATGTGAATCCAACATATTAATGATTAGAAGTGACTCCAACATATAAATTATTAATTTGTAGACAAACTGGATATTGAATAGTCTTTGGTTGTCAACGCAACCAAATATCAACATTTAAAGGAGATTAATTCCAGTTTCTCTACAAATTAATCATTGATATGTTGGATTCACGTGTCCACCTCAACCAAAAATCTAACTCAAAGAATACGACAAAAGGCAGGAAGGCCCTAAAAATTGTCAGACTCCAGCCACCCTAGTCATAGACTGTTCTCTCTGCTACCGCATGGCAAGCGGTATGCACCAAGTCTAGGTCCAAAATGCTTCTACCCCCAAGCCATTAGACTCCTGAACAGCTAATCAAATACCCGGACTATTTACACCCCCCCAACACCAGTTTTAGAATGCTGCTACTCTCTGTCTATTATCTATGCATAGTCACTTTATCTCTACCTACATGTACATATTACCTCAATTACCTTGACTAACCTGTGCCCCCACTTATTGACTCTGTACCGGTACCCCCTGTATATAGCCTCGCTACTGTTATTTTATTGTTGATCTTTAATTATTTGTTATTTTTCTATTTTCTTCTTTTTGAACTTTGTTAACACTTGTTTTTTTTAAACTGCATTGTTGGATAAGGGCTTGTAAGTAAGCAATTCACTGTATTCGGCGCATGTGACAAATACAATTAGAATTGATTTGAAATCAAGTCAAACATTAAATGCACTTTACATAAAGTTTGATTTAGTCCTATTCTTTCAATTTGAATCTTGGTTGAGATGGAGACGTGAATCCAACAAATCAATTATTCATTTGTAGACGAACTGGAATTAAAGCCAGACTAAGTCAGCGGCACAAAATGTACATTTCCTTCAAATGTTGATATTTGGTTGCATTGACAACAAAACACAATTCAATATGGGGCCGATTCCAACCCGAGTTAAGCGCGCGTAAATGGAACATAATTCCCTTTTTATGCCCTTTTCTCTCTCCGCATATACTGAATTTGAACTTAAGCATGCTATTCACCCGCTATTATTTTGGGTGGGGATCGAATAAATGAAGGCTTGGTGGCAAAGGTGTGTCTGATATGCCGTATTCTGACCTTGACTTAATTCCCTCATAATTCCACCACATTTATGTGCAAAGAAACCATAAATAATGTCTAGCCAACATACCGGTTCCAAGTGGAAAAAGCATAATTTTTTCCTGATACAAATAACACCATTCTCCATGCACTGTAATTTACAACTTGATGAGAGCTATTGATAAGAACTAGGTAAATGAGTAATCCGTTTGAATCAGAGAATTGTAAATATAAATTATATATTTTACCTTATAATCGCTGGAGACAAATGTGAAACCAGTCATATGGCAGAAAACTGAAGTATATCAACATATCAACTTTCCCACAGTAAAGATTATGAAATGCAGAATTTAAATTGAAAGACATTTTAACTTGCACTCTCAAATGTCTTAATTATAGGCTACCCGACATTCTCTGTATCCTATTTCTATCAGGTTAAATATTACCCACTACTGGGTAATTTACTGTTAATTCCCTTCAGTTGGTATAGCCTACATTATCATTCCATTTAATTACATTGTTTTGTTTACAGCCGTGTGGTTGTTGCTGAGGATCATTGGTAACAGTTGATAATATATATATATTTAAAGACATGTAGGCTAATTAAATCGTTATGGAGTAAAGCGCAGACCAAGCCGTAACAGTTTGAACCTGATGCATGGTGCAATACTCGGCTGTGTCATCACACAATTCCATGGTTAGTGCAGGCAATAGACGAGGGTATAGCCTGCTATTGTACACTATTCTCTCTATTATATTTCTATGTACACTAATCTTCCAACATTACCATGGGTTGAAGAACTGAATGTGAACATTTTCAGAATGAATCAAAACACTGTCTTTTTTCTTTCGTGCATAAATGCTCTCCTATCCTGTTTTTTTATGATTCCTAAATACTTCCTAACCCTAAATAATTTATTCAGCATGAGAAGGAATCACGCCTGAATCACGCCTGCAAATCCTGTTTCATGCCTACACAAGGTAAGTCTGAATACTAACTACTGAGAAGTGTGTGGGAAAGGTGTTCCTAAATCAGAATCGGGTCTTTCCCTTTTGAAATACCGTAAATAGCCTATTAACGTGTCAATAAATGAACAAATTATATGTTGGATTCATGTCTCCAATTAAATCAAAAATAAAAGTTAAATAATAAGATTAAGCCAGTGGCTCAGATGAAACTATCCACTATCCAAGCATTAGATATCCATAAAATGTTGATATTTGGTGGCGTTGTCCACCAAACACAATTAAATATTACTTTTGTAATTCAGTAATACAGACTAAAGTTTAAGCTATTTTACAAACTAATGTAACAGTATTTATTCAACCTTAAAATAAGTAACATATCCATGGCCACATTTTGAAGTTAGTCTACAGTAACTATAAATGTCTTCTTATGTTCTTATGGGCTTCTGAGTGGTGCACTGGTCTAAAACAGTGCATCGCAGTGCAGGAGGTGTCACTACAGTGCCTGGTTCGAATCCAGGCCGGGGTAGGCCGTCATTGTAAATAAGAATTTCTTCTGAACTGGCTTGCCTAGTAAAATGTATCATAGAAAGATAGCATGCAAAGGTTGCAGGTATGTGGCGCTTGACACAGTTTCTATAGATTCTGTGCAGAATCAGCATTGATGTACTTTTTATGCAATCCAGGAAATTTGGTTGTGCTATTAGATTAAATAATTAAGTTGTTGTATACATACAAAATATCTGACATTGTATTACTATTTGAACTTTCTGTGCTTTTAAATGGTTGAAAGCGCAGTGATAATACATTTAGATAACTGCGACGGAAAATCTGACATTATTTTTCCATTGGAATTTGGTTGGGCTTTTAGATGGTGGAAAGCATAGTGCTAACACATTGGGAATTCAACAAACTTATGGCTGTCTTTTTGAGTGGGTGAATAAAGGTTGAAATTGAATTGATCCAACATTTCAACCAAACATTACTCACATTTCCACGTTGAAATTACGTGGTGTGCCCAGTGGCATGTTCCTACATTTCACCTGATGGTTTTTGAGAGTGCATCGGCAGCACCGCCAAAAAAATTGTTCTCTGCTCTCATCCGTCTCAGAGAGAGAGCAAGAGAGAGAGACTCGGGAATGATAGACAGAATATACTAATATAGCAGACAAGGCCATAAAACACATGAATACCCCTACCTTCCGTGACCTCTTCCCTGTGAAACGGCCCTCTTTTTCATCCCATCTGCAAAGCAAAAAGTTGCAAAGGGATCTGCAGCACCCCTTATAAACCCCTAAGTGCTTTTTAATGGCGGTTCGGATCGGACAGCACTTTGTACATCTGACTTGTCATCGTACCGCATCCCCCCCTGAGAGTATGGTCGGTCAAAGGGTCTGTACTCCAGTACAGTTGATCTGCTGCTTCCCCTTCTACCGACAACCGGTTAAAATAGTGGGAGTGTGAGACACACTTGTGAAAGACTGACAGTGACATGCTCTCTGAATAGATGAGTGTAAGAGCGGGCAGATAGCTGGCCCCCTAAGCAGGCCAAACATAAGGCTCTGGATGCATCAAAGGTAGTGCACTATGTAGGGAATAGGGTGCCATTTGGGACTCAGGCTCTATCTGTTGCTAACGCACAAGGCTTCAAAGGACCCATCCAAGATCTTTCTGGCCTGACAGCAGCCCTAGCTAAAGTTTTGTTCATGGATCACATTACTGTAAATACTCAACCCGCCCTGTACAGTAGAGGGGATTGAAGGCAGGTAATCTCTCTCTGTCTCTCTCAGGCTCCAAATCCAATCAGTGAGGAGATCAGTCCTGGTGTCATGCTCACAGAAAGACCTTTTAATCTGAGGGGAACATCCAAAACAGATCTGCAGCTCATCCCAGCCCCACTCACACTATCCAACCAGGCCCATATTGAGGCCTGTGTCAATAGATCAGGAGGTCTCCAGAAGGATATAAAGCTATTTCTATGTAACCCACCCTACCATTATTGCTTTTGGCTTTTCAGCACATCCATGATTCCATTTTCCCACAAAGACATGACTTGATCGAAATAGTGGTGTACAGCAACCCCTCAGTTACTGTGGAAACATTGTTCGATCGGGCCCTAGAATTACCATCTCCCTATCTGAGTCCATTTCCAAAAGACTCCACGAAGGGGTAACACAGCACAGCTCTGCGAGGGGGCCCACACTGGATCACATAGCATGTCTAATGGCTAATCGGGGACCTCAATGGCTCAGCCACCTCAGCCCTGCCTGATGACAGATGCTGTGGTTTCCATGGCAAAGCTCCCAAACAGCCATGATAAAATATCCAAGTTGTACTGTCCATCCCCTTGAAGTGCAGCACTTTACTCAGAAGCACGCCTTTGTTTCATCCAAAACAGATTATGACAATGTATGAACAATGGAATAGGGATTCATTTGTTAAAGTGAGTGCCTGTCAAAACTCAAGAGCAGTCAGGACCAGCTGATTGCCACATAATCCCAAGGCATGCGTTTTCTGTGCACGTGCGTGTCTGAGAGAGTGTTCGTGTGTGTAGAGGACTGGAGAGAATGAGAAATGGAGATGGAGAATGTGTATGATATCAGTGTCAGTGTGTGGGTGTGTGTTTGTGTGGCGTGAGCCAGCTGTTTTCCTAGCAGCTCAGCACTAGGAGCCTCCCTGCCTCCTAGGCCCTCCAGTCCAGGGATCTTTCCAGGCTCTGTTCCAAATGGTACCCTATTTAATTTATAAAGTACTACTTTTGACCAAGACCCATAGGGCTCTGATCAAAAGTAGTGCACTACATGGGGAATATGGTACCATTTGGGAATCCCATCCAGTCTCTGGGAACCTCCAGCACTGAGGGAGATCAAAAGGAGTGGCGGGGGGGTGATGGAGCGTTCCAGGCCCCGCTAGACCCTGCTGAAAGCGGGCGCCGGGGTCCTCTAATCACCCCTCCACCACCGCTCCCACTGACAGACTGTGTACAGAGAGAAAGAGAGGCGAGAAGGAGCACCGTGTGTACTGCCTGGGTATGTTAAAGGGCAAGGATTAAGACTGAGACTGTGGCACTCACAATAACAAACTACATCTACGTTCCTCAGTCAGGAGTTCACTGACTGCACTGTATGAGACTGAAGGGCCAAACTGCACTGTAAGAGGCTGAAGGGCCAAGCTGCACTGTATGAGGCTGAAGGGCCAAGCTGCACTGTAAGAGGCTGAAGGGCCAAGCTGCACTGTAAGAGGCTGAAGGGCCAAGCTGCACTGTAAGAGGCTGAAGGGCCAAGCTGCACTGTAAGAGGTTGAAGGGCCAAGCTGCACTGTAAGAGGCTGAAGGGCCAAGCTGCACTGTATGAGGCTGAAGGGCCAAGCTGCACTGTATGAGGCTGAAGGGCCAAGCTGCACTGTATGAGGCTGAAGGGCCAAGCTGCACTGTAATAGGCTGAAGGGCCAAGCTGCACTGTAAGAGGCTGAAGGGCCAAGCTGCACTGTAAGAGGCTGAAGGTCAAGCTGCACTGTAATAGGCTGAAGGCCAAGCTGCACTGTAGGAGGCTGAAGGGCCAAGCTGCACTGTAAGAGGTTGAAGGGCCAAGCTACACTGTAAGAGGCTGAAGGGCCAAGCTGCACTGTAAGAGGCTGAAGGTCAAGCTGCACTGTAATAGGCTGAAGGCCAGGCTGCACTGTAGGAGGCTGAAGGGCCAAGCTGCACTGTAAGAGGCTGAAAGTCAAGCTGCACTGTAAGAGGCTGAAGGTCAAGCTGCACTGTAAGAGGCTGAAGGTCAAGCTGCACTGTAAGAGGCTGAAGGGCTGAACTGGTCATATGTTTCCCAAGCCATGGTCTAGTCTAAAGACACAGCCATAACTTCTTCCTAGTCCTGCCACTCTGCCCCTTCCAATGAGTGCTGACCGGACACTGCCCGCCCTCTATAGGGTGTTGACCTCTCACTGTCCTGAGAACCTTCATTCATTAATTAATTAATTTGTTCATTCATTCATCCTTCATGTACTGACACTGATTAAAACCTGCTAGCTCATCAGAACCTTTAGCATCTAGCAGCACCTAGCACCACTGCCTGATGCTCCTTCCAGATTCCTCTATGAAAAAGTCTCTGCTGGGATAAATTGGCATTGAATTGTTTTGGCAGTCTCAGCTGCAACCTGAACAACAATATGTCTGTTAGAGAGCAAAATGTTGAGCAAAATGTCTAGCTAGAGCTGGTGTAGCAGTGAAGCAGCCTTGCTATATTTACTCGTCATTTTTGCATAGAGATTCAGATTACGATTTTGGCACCTATAGTTTTTCTATAACATTCTCAACAAAACCAACTCTCGCCCACTGTGTTGAGGCCTACAAGTAGTTAAATTTACAATACATTTTTATGTTCAATAACATTTTATACTTCACATCAGTTCAGACAGAGTTCATTCTTAGAATTATTGAATTACGTACTGTAGCTGCTCCTGCTCCATTACGGAGCAACATAAACCTGGTGTGCGTCCCATACGGCACCCTATTCATGCTCACCATGGGCTTGAGTCAGAAGTAGTGCACTATAAATGGAACAGAGTGCCATTTGGGAAGACGCCCTGCTTTTCTCTGGCTTCTTAGGCTGACTGACTGGATAAGCCTAGTCAGTCAGTCAGGTTTTCCAGCTGAGTGCAGCTGGCGGAGCTGCGTAGCTAAGCGTCACTCTGAGGCCGGGCCCTTCAAAGGTTTTAAGGAATTCTCAGCACACTTTATCAGCTGGACAAGGGAAAGCCCATCTTTCACAGTGATGCGGCATTAAAGAAAAATGGTGGTGACCTTTTACATTTTGGACTGGGAAAAAAGCCCCTGTGAGGAATGAGGGGTGGGCGGAGGTTAGTTAGAAAGCATCTAGTCATCTTCTGGTTAAAGTCCAGGTTAAGGGCCAGACTGTCTAATCCACGGGGCGGCATTCAATCTAACACACAGAGCAGGGCTGAGGGTTTGTGTTTTCAATTAGATATTCACTGGGGCAGACATGACGACTCTACCACTACCTGAGACCCAGGATGCCATAACTGTAGCATGGTGTAATTGGTTGCCTTAGCTCCAACAGATGGTCATAGCTGCTCAAAATGGAGGTGCCGTAATGACTACATTTTAACACTATTGAAAGCAGCTACGCAATTAGCAAAAGTAACCCATATTTTTGGAGAGTCTCAGATGAGTCTAGTACAGTTTAGCATAGTGTAGTGTAGTATATAATGTGTTGTGCTAGTCTACTAATATGGTATAGCCCATGTATTGCTGTGATATATGAACTGTAGGTACTCACCTGCCTGCTTTCGTTATGATCATCTCTGTTCCCGCCTCATGGAACTTCTTCCACAGCTCCCTCTCATGAAGAAGAACCTTGATGTTCTCAATATTCTAATAGAGAAAGGTAGAGACAGCCATGAGGGTCGGCAACCTGTTGTGGGCTTATAGACAACTCAGATTATACCATCTGCATTTTTAAGTTAAACCAGTTCATTCTCAATAAATCATTCCCAATTGATAGGGTACCACCGACTAGAAATAAAAACTCCCACGATTTAATATGGCCAATAATTTTGTCAAGTCAACATTTATTGAAATTGAGAGCAAGGACACATACCCATTTGGCCATTTCCAAGAATAAGAAACTTCTGAACATACAAAACCTTTGCAGTTGTGGTTCTGGCTCTGTGTTGAGAGCCTACAATACCCATGATTACCTGGTCTGGCTCATTGCCCTGGGGGGTGCTAGGAGTTGTAGGCAGGCCCAAGTGAGAGGAGTCAGGGCTGAGATCTGGGGGCCCTCCAGATTGGACCCCAGTCACACTGTCATCCGTCACAGCTGAGGCCTTCTCCTGGAGCATCTCTATGAGATGAACAACGGCTTCAGTTCAATACACAGACTTACAATACATGGACCATAGAATTACATATAGAACTTATATAGAACTTATATAGTAATGTAATAGAATATATGTGACACAGACTTACTATAATACTAAAATAAAACAAAGCATCTCTACAGATACTAACAGACTTACAATACCAACATTACACTGTCTCTTAAAATACTTAAACATACAGATAATAACAGACTTACAATACCAATACTACACTGTCTCTTAAAATACTTAAATATATCACATTCCCATAAAATGGACTGGACAAAATATGTTCCAACGAAATACACTGTGCACGAACAAAATGTAACATCCCTTCAAGCTACAAAGTTGAACCCCCCCCCTCCAAAAAAAAGTAGTCTAATATTATATCATGGCTAAATATTTAGCTATTATTTACTTTTTCAACTAGTAATTGGCATTAAGTACATTTAAATAATGTACTTGTATAGCAATTGCTATTCATTTTGTATTTCTACATTAATTATCCCTATTAATACTGTAAGGAAATTGAACACATTTTACTGGAAAGCTTCTAATTAATTCAATATTTTCAAACCTTACAGGGACATTTCAAGGATAGAGAAGTCAATGCCTCATTCTTGCACTGCATTAATACACACTTGAATGTGCGTACTCAACTAAAAATGTTTGCAATGAGAGAATATAAATATTTTTTACATTAAATCAGGCATGCTCTATCATTGTGGGATATTTCTTGGAATTAATTTTTCAGTTCTTGGAAACCAGGTCACTGTTTTGTCCCCAAGCTACTAACTATTGTTAATAGAAATATCTGTTGAATTGTGTAGGCGAAGTCATTTCAAGGTGGATCACTGCAGCAAGGGCCATGTGCCATTGGGGGAATTTGGTCACAATGACCCAAATATGATGATGGGCCCTCATTCATACAAAATAGATCTAGGTTGGCAGTGAGGTTCCATGTGAGTTTACAGGAGGACCTGCGTCTGAATTGTCTACTGCATACTGTACCCTCAGCTCTGCTCTCCATTCATGTGAAAAGATGGAAGAGTAGTGAGCAAACTTGGTTGTTCCACACATAGAATTAAAATTACTGGACCCATTCAAGTGAAGTTGTTCACACATACAACTACACTGTTGTGCTTGTTAGGTCATCATAAATACACAACTATTAGGTAATCATAAATATTCAAGCAACATTCTGGCCATAGAATTAGAATTACTAGAATGGACAATCCCATTCCACTCTGCACTCTGTGATGGGTGGACCAGCGGCCATATTGAATACTTATATTTCTGTTATTTTGGTACGATCGCCATTTTGATTCTCTGACGTTAAGTTTGATAAATAAAATGACAAAATTCCTAATATATATTTTCATATTAACTTGAAAATCATAAGAAACTCTAGACATAAGATAATTACTCAATCTGCATGCTTGGAGACCACAATAAAAAACACACAGGGTCAAGATTAATTGTTCGTCAGAAGAGTTGGATTAAATATTTACTCTTATAGCCTTATGGCGGGATAGTTTTATGTAACGGCTCCTAAACACTGTTCATTCCATTAGTCCAGGTCACCAACTAAGCTTCGCTTTCTCACGGCTCTAAACCCATCTCAAAGACAAACATCTTTCATGAGAGACACAGACACACAGACAGCCTGGTATAGCCTCGTCTGCTCCATACAGTTCAGTTTCACAATGCCCTCTCCTCTCCCATAGCAACCATTCCCCCAGCCATTTTACCATACAGACTCAAACTGTAGCTCCACGTCCCAAATGGCACCTGATTCTCTATATAGTGCACTACTAGTCCTATGGGCGCTTTTCAAAAGTAGTGCACTATATGGGGAATAGGGTGCCATTTTGGAAGTACATTTAAAGGTCTACAGTGTACATTTCGGAGAGTTTTACACTCACCCCAGCCCCCCCCTTAATCTCTGGCATGTAAACAATTAGAGTGCTCTCTCTCAGGATGAAAGAGAAGGGGCTCCAACTGTAAACCAACGCAGACATTTGCTAAAGCGAATAAAGATAAGGCGTGCTGCAAATCAGCCATGGTACTTTTTTACCCTCCTGAACAGGGCCCTTTCACTTACCCTGTTTAACTAAACACACTGAGCTAGCCCTCTGTTTATATCTGTGTCACTCCCAGACATATAATCCACTAAACTATTCATGGCAGATTGTCCTGTGTGTGTGTGAGTGTGAGTGTGAGTGTGTGTGTGAGTGTGAGTGTGAGTGTGAGTGTGAGTGTGAGTGTGAGTGTGTGTGTGTGTGTGTGTGTGTGTGTGTGTGTGTGTGTGTGTGTGTGTGTGTGTGTGTGTGTGTGTGTATACCCTGGGTGCAGTAGGGAGGCTATTCTCAGTGGTGAGTCTGATAAGCTGGGAGCTGGCCAAACTCAATTAGCAACTGTTGCTTTTAGGCAACTCCTGAGTTTTTTATGAGGAGCAATACCATGACAGTAAATGGAGGGGAGAGCATGCAATGTACTGTATCTATATCTCAGTACATTTTGTGCATGTGTGTGTGTCTTTGCCTGTATCTGTCTGTGTATCTGTGTCTGTGTTTTTGCCTCCCAGTCTGAAATATAGATATGATGCATGTTATTGAGACAGCTGCCATAAATTCAAACCTGACCTGCCATTTTGTGCAGAAGCCAGTCTCATGCATCTGGTGTTGTGTTGCAGAGGTGGGGGGGGGGGGGGGGGGGGGGGATCTGACTGTGCATCAGTACATTGCATCTTTGTTGTTGTTGTATGTTTGTCTCTGGCAGGTACAACTCAGCTATGTCAGTAGAATCACATCACGTAGCCTTGGGCTTAGGGGCGGCAGGGTAGCCTAGTGGTTAGAGTGTTGTAACCAGAAGGTTGCAAGTTCAAAACCCCGAGCTGACAAGGTACACATCTGTCATTCTTCCCCTGAACAGGCAGTTAACCCACTGTTCCTATGCTGTCAATGAAAATAATAATTTGTTCTTAACTGACTTGCCTAGTTAAATAAAGGTTTTTAAAAAAGGCCCGCCGTTAGTGCAAATAGTTATGAATGTGAAACTGACCTATCACAACAAAAATGTAATGGTACCAAAGTAGTAAGTGAGTATGGTGCTGTAAAATCTCTCACCTGGAAAACAGCTCTCTAATGTTGGATTCCCTCCGCAAAATTAGGCCTGTTTATTATTTATTGGCTACAAATGTCAGTATCCTACCTAACAGAACATCTCAGGATGTAATGTTTAGAACAAATAAAAAATAAAATATGAATTATAGTCCACATTTTAGCGACATCCCACATCATTGTTTGAGGGCTTTGTTTTTTGGTATTTCTTATATTAATGTAAATGAAAATTACATAATTTAGACTCCCATATGTAGATAACATTATTTGTTTGTAATTTGTGATCATATAATTCTAAAAGCATATTCTAAAATCATTATCTGGCAATCGGCCTGTATAAAAAAATATATGAATAAGATTAATAGTATTTGCATTATCATTTTTAATGGTTAATGATACTAATAATAATATTTGTAACATTATTTAAGGATAATAACTCTAATAAGAAGACAGTATTTTTAATCTTAAACAGAACAGATAGAATTGTTGTTTGTTTAACGTTCTATATTAAAGCATGAATCCATAGTTGCTACATCCATTTTGGACTTGATACACCCATTGATTCTTGAAGGATATAACTTACAAATGCCTCATGAGCTTAGTTCAACTGTCTTACCCCATCAGAACCTAAAATAAAACGTTTTTTTACTCCATGTTTCTAAACAATGTAAATGTTAACAAACACTGTATAGCCTCAAAACATGGTTAAAACTATCATTTTAATACAATGGATGGTCAGTCCTTGCATCCATAGTTCTCATGACTTGAATGTCAATAAACTCTGAATACCTTCACAGGGCCCTGAAACATACATCAGACTGGTATTTTGGTGTTTAATATGACATGTCATGTCATTTCTACACAGCATATAGGCTACTATCCATTAAGAAAAGTACAATCTCAGACAAGGCCTCTCTCCTGGCATTTTTTAAAATGTTTGTAAATATCTCTTCTTAACTTGTTGTGATTTTCGTCATATTTACAGTAACCTAAAAATCATATTGTGAAAATAATTATTATTTAGCATATACCTTTTTTGAGTATATGTGAAATGTATAGAAATTGTGACTTTCAAATGTGACTATAGGCTACATGTTCATATCAGTTAAAATTTCATTTTTTATAGACCGTGTGACCATATACTGTTATTCATCTCCATAATATTATACCGCAACATACAACAACGGTTTACTGCTTTAGCTTGTATTGTTGAAATAGGCTACAGACACAGCGTTGTCACGTTCAACATCACTATCAAGCCAGTCAAATAACGCGTGAAAAAAAGAAAGTAGAAAGTACATCCTAACACTAATCGCATTAAAGAAGCTGAGCCTATCCAACTCCGCCGTTTTCAGATTGACTCTACTATGCCTGAGCTTGTTTACAAAGCATGTAGACAGGCAGATTACACTGAAGATAGGCAATAACATTATTATATTACCTCATGAAATATTAAAAGCTTGAATCCATTTATTTTCCAAATGGTAATTTTCTGTCTTCACGAAGGAAATATCAGAAAGTTACGTTCCATTGAGACGTAGTTAGGGCAAGTCGTCCAGCATCTCATCTTAATAGACTTGCTTATCTTTCTCCGGTATAACGGTTCTCGAGCAAACTCCCGGTCACGCGTGAGCGCCCGTGTTAACCCTGCCTTGATGTGATTCAACAGCTCGTGAACTGAACTGTAGCCTGCTCTGCGCGTTAGCAGTGCGGTTTGAGCGTTAGAGAGAACGAACTTGGTGCGTGATTTTTTCTTGGAAACACAAAAAAGAATTTGCTCAACCCCTTGAATTGTTAAAACACCGGGACGAGTGAATTATTTGGCTCGTTCCACCCCTCTCCCTCCCTCTCACCGTCGCAGACCTGACGTCGCTCCCCTACCAACGAGAATAGTTTACAGCGCGATGCACTGCTCCTCTGGAGCCAGAATCTCTCCACCAACGACTATTGGACTAATAATCGTGGTGTATGACATGAATACAATCTCATCTCCTTCGCCATCCCACTGTCTATTGGTTGCATCTTTAAAAATACTAACCCCATGCTACGTGTTGCCTATAAATTGATATAGCTGCAGAGTTTGATAGGGCCTATAGGCTATTAATATGCATAATATAGTACACATATAGGCTTCATAAATAAACTATTCTGAGAATAATACATATTTTACCCGATAGACCTTTGCTACTAGATATTATTTTTTAAACCAACTCAGAATAGCACAACTTGATCATTGAAGCATCTGCTCTGACTCTTTGTCAATCAGGTGTCACTGTGAAAACAGACACGTGAGGAACTGGGTTACCTGTGAGGTGAACCATGTCCAAATCGGGATTGTTGGGTTCGAAATGAGGCTCCTCTGTTCCAGGGCCACAATGAAGACGAGTGGACTAGCCTATAGCCTACCCATCGTCTGGTTCAGTTAGGCTATAGATTTGATTTCTTTATCGTTATTTCGCAGGCCATGTTTTCCTTTCAAAACAGCAAATGACCTCTTGAGGACAACAGTGAAGACGAGTGGACTAGCCTATAGCCTACCCATTCAGTTATAGATGGTATTTCTGGACCGTTATTTCGCACACCGTGTTTCCATTCAAAACAGCAATAGCCGTCAAAGAATGATGCTAAAACGCTCATACATTTTCAGGTGAAATATGGTTGTGGTTTTGGAGTAAATGGGTCGAAGCACGAGGCTGAAAGACCAATAAATCAACAATAGAAGTTGGCGGGTCGGGTTGGTCGGTGAGAGTTTGACTTATATTTACTGGTGACATGACCAAATGAACGAGAACAGCCTAAATGTCCTTCCCGCGACCGTTTGTCATTTCCCCCAATGCGTTTTCAACCCTTTCAATATTTCTCAGCCAAAATATGACTGGTGAGGAGGCATCGAATGATCAAACGACAGTGGTCCTTGTTTGAGTCTGTTGAATGT
Source organism: Oncorhynchus clarkii lewisi (assembly GCF_045791955.1). Lineage (NCBI taxonomy): Eukaryota > Metazoa > Chordata > Actinopteri > Salmoniformes > Salmonidae > Oncorhynchus > Oncorhynchus clarkii. Next base: position 16,711,688 of record NC_092170.1, read on the forward strand.
TTGGACATGGGTGATGCATTTTATCAGTTAATGGCAGGTTTTAGAGATGTATTGATGATTTGTTGGCTCATAACATATTTTCATATGCATTCTAATTAACAAATGGCTTGATTTTGGTATCATTTTGAGCACAATAAATTGCATCTAGGCTGACTGGTTTGTCAGTTTGTTGAAATCATAGGCTGAAATTTAATACACTAGTTGCCTTTAATTTATTTACTTTGTCAATGGGGTGATTTTCGTTTTTTGTTCGTCCATTTAACTTATGAATGAACAAAAACTGTACGAATAATAGTTTCAATATTTCTTAATTGTGAACATAGCCTACTACAATTACTAATAGCTTACTAATAGGGTAATTATCATAGGCTAATATAATTGAACGCACACATGCATTTTTTTCGATAGGCCTGTCATCATTATTGTATGATTAATCAATATAATTAATAGTAACGTTTTTTGTCAGGGAACAAACATACAGAATTATCCGTTTTCTATGGTCTTCCATCTCATATTGCTATGTCAACCAATTTGCTGAATGGGACAGTAATCTTTCCTTGGTTATGTGGCGCCAAAAGGCCAAAGCCTCTTGAGTTCACGTGAAGGCCTTTTGTTCTATATTGAACATACAGTCCATCCAAGATCGAACGCAGTCCTCCAAACATCAGTCATTTGCGCGGGAAGAACATATTTAGGAAAACATGTAAATATTGACCTTAAATTCATTGCATCATATAAACACAACGCCAGGCTGTGTTAACGCATAGGCTATGCTAAGTTTACACAAAAGCCTCGTAAATATATATTTACCTACCTCATGAAAGTGAAAAAGCAATGGTATGACCATTGACCAACAACAAATATGCAAAATGTAAAATGACCAAAGGCACATACTCAATTCTGTGCAACTGGCACTCACAAACATAACACGTGATGTAAAAGTAGCCGTTCTTACCTCCACGTTATTGCTCTGCCCTTCACACGAACTTGACCTCTGCTCTGTACTCCCCTTTAGCTGTGCTTTTCTTCAGGGAATCTTAGTCCCACAAGGACAAACCTCATTCGCCGTGGTATAGAAGATGCCTCTGTTATAAAATGGTTGAATTTTTTTATAGGAGCTGAATTGAGTTGGGTTTCTGAAGGAGTTTAAATTTGACTCACTCCCACCGTCACGTGGTGTAGAAATTAGGAACAGGAGTCCAGTGAGTTGTGGTGGGCTCGTGCAGGGCTGGGTGTTGCTGGGGGGACAACGTTCAAGCATCCTTAAAAACTCCCATATTATATACGTCCATTCCTTGGCGTTTTGGTCTCTGGCCCGAAACTTATAGTGTTTGTTGGTTTAGAAGTTATTCTATATTGATGTTTATGAGAAATACTAGGAAAAAAGATATAGACATTTTCTTTCATTCACGTGTCAATAGGTTACCTATGGCTTTGATGGGTCCATTAGTAATCCTTGCTAATGTCATAATTTTGGTTTGAATAATGACATAAGTTGCCAAAACATTAATTCCAATACATACATCAGCTTGTTTTCACAAGTCGTATTTGTATAGTCTATTTTGAACCATTTTAATTCGTTATTTCGATATCAAATTAAACCAGAAACTTTAAGAAAAAGACATGTATGATGAATGAACATGTCATTGACCTTTGGCCCTGAGTAGACAAGCACGAAGTGCAGTAGTTGCAAAAAAATCCAGGTTGTGAGTATGACATTTCTATGAGCGTCCTTAGAATATAATAGTTTGCTTCATGGAGGTATAACACTATTTACCTACACATTGTTATTTATTTATAGCAGAAAAACCTAGGCTTCATTCAAATATCAGTGAAATACATTTTTTAAAGGTTACCTGACATTTTGACTTCTAAACCCTACGTTTTTTTGTAGGATATGTATTTTTTTCTTTGATTTTCAGCAATTAGAATAGCAGATGTTTTAGTCATTATCGTGATTGGATGGATATACACTAACTGTATATTATATTGTTGGTTGATGCCTATTCAGAACCAGTTACGCATCTCTAACGAATTTGACATTACCAATGCAGTACATAACAATGGTATATTTTCATATATGTGCCAATTTTACCCTAAACTCTTTGATGTTCCTAACATTTATACAATGTTGTGTGAGTGTACATGTTCCCTCCATCTATTCCATCTGACTGTATGAAAATAGACAAGCTCTGTAATGAGTTGTTTACACTAATTTAGTTGACCTTTGCCCTCTCTGATATACTTCCATACAGACATTGTATTATTTAGAGGTTTGACACCACTCAGCCTCTTATGGTTTCAGAATAGTTTTTATGTTTTGTGACATGGACTTAAATTGGGGTGTGAGGTTAAAATAGGACACTGCATGTATAGCTGGAGTTGTGTCTTTGTGATATTGTATAACTAGGGTGAGTGTTGATGTCACAGCATACAGAGTAGTCCACTGGCTGATTTATGTCGGACGGAGTCAGGGTTTTTCTTTCCTTGGGAAAACATTTTCCTGTGTAATTGGCAGTGGGTGAGAGAGAAAGGGGTCTCGGCTAATAAACAACAAAGAGGAGGGGACATGCTCTCTCCCTCTCTCATTGCTGTCTTCTTTCTCTTTACAGCCACACTCCGTAAGGTGTGCATGTGTCATATTTTTCTAAATCAAGGATTACATAATTAATTAGTTGAAATCACCTTACAGACTGTTCAATCTTGCAGCCTGTGCCTCTCGTTGCTAATTTGTGTGCAGTCAAAATGGCGGAGATAGAGTGGTGGATTTGTTCTTATTACTACTACAGTCCTTAGATGCCTATTAGTTTTAGTTTAGCAGTTAGCACAGTGCTAGCTAGCACACAGAGGCTATTTCCCCCACTTACCCTGATATACTGTATGTGTGCCCATCACCCACCATTACTCAGATTCCAATTGGACTGATCCTTTCCCCTCCACTGGCCAGTCTGGGGGATAGAGAGCCGGTCGGACCAGCTGGATCTACAGGGAGAGAATAGTCACTTACACTTCCTGTGTGAGCAGCCAGTCAGAACCAGGGGTTTGCCTAAATTTGCCACCCATGGTTCTGTTTGGCTGCTCACACAGGAAGTGAAAGTGACTATTTTCTCTCTATAGATCCATCTCCATCTCTCTTTCCCCCAGGCTCCACTCTATGGCCATGGTGCATCATGGGAAACCGGAAGTGCCCAAACATGGGGCAGATTAACTGTAGAGGGGGCTAATGTTACGCCCCTGTTACATCACATTAACTTTAAATGTTAATCGTTAAATGTTAAGGATGTTACAGAGACACACACACCATGTCCCAATTGTCACAGCTCAAGTGTCCCTTGACTGTTCAGTTTGGTAAACCTTCAATAATGGATTGTGTGTGCAGTTCCAATAGGTAATGTACCAACTAGTATCAAATGGTATTATTCATATAATCAATATCTTCTGATTTAAGATTACTTATCATTTTTAATTTTATTTATAACCCTAACCCTTCTTGGTGCTCTAGGAGGTGTTTCAATCTAAGGGGGCTGGTGGGAGGAGCTATAGGAGGACCTGCTCATTGTAATGGCTGGAATGGAATAAATGTGGTTTCCATATGTTTTACGCTACTGCTACTCTCTGTTCATCATATATGCATAGTCACTTTAAACTTATCTACATGTACATACTACCTCAATCAGCCTGACAAACCGGTGTCTGTATGTAGCCTCGCTACTTTTATTGCCTCGCTACTGTATATAGCCTGTCTTTTTACTGTTGTTTTATTTCTTTACCTACCTGTTCACCTAATACCTTTTTTGCACTATTGGTTAGAGCCTGTAAGTAAGCATTTCACTGTAAGGTCGACATCTGTTGTATTCGACGCACGTGACAAATACACTTTGATTTGTTTTGATTTGATACTGTTCCATTTAATCCATTCCAGTCTTTACAATGAGCCTTTCTCCTATAGCTCCTCTCACCAGCCTCCTCTGGTTTCAGTCCAACCACAAGCAGGCTGGTCTACCCAGAAACAACAACCTCAAAATAAGCTTTAACCCTACTATTTTTTTCAAAGAAGACTTCATAAAAGTTTTGTTTATTTCCATTTTAAGTGACACACACTATTAGGTTGTTTGAATGTCAAACATTAAGTATCCTTAATTTGGGAGGTAAAGTTGAGTCCAAATAAATGTGTGGTTGGATTAAAACAAGCATAAATTCCCAAAGGCCAATTAATGTAGAAGTTGTGCTTTGTTGAAAAACATTTTAAATGCAGTCAAGGGTTATCACAGATAATGAGGTTGACAATTATAAGAAGTTAACTTTCTCTTTTCCCCCAATTTCTGACAATCCTATTCACTTTAGGATGCATTTATAGATATTTTGCCAAGTGATAAATTACAAACTCCAGTATTCTCTCTGGTGAACATTAGCCCAAATATTGAATATGAAGTGCAGATGATTATACTGTATGACAGTGTTTCCCAACTGGTGACCTACAGGTGGAATTTGGCCAGCGGGTGGTTTTATTTGGCCACACAGTTTTTCTGAGAATTTTCTTTTTGGAGGGTGGAGGGGGGGGTAAAATACAGTGCATTCGGAAATTACTCAGACAGTCACACCCTGATCTGTTTCACCTGTCCTTGTTAGTGTCTCCACCCCCTCCAGGTGTCGCTTGTTTTCCCCCAGTGTATTTATCCCTGTGTTTCCTGTCTCTCTGTGCCAGTTCGTCTGGTATGTTTAAAGTCAACCAGCGGTTTTCCCCATACTTCTTTTGCTATTCTCCTTTTTCTAGTCCTCCCAGTTTTGACCCTTGCCTGTTCTGGACTCTGTACCCGCATGTCTGACCATTCTGCCTGCCTTGACCACAAGCCTGTCTGCCACTCTGTACCTCCTGGACTCTGAACTGGTTTTGACCTTTTGTCTGTCCACGACCTCTTGCCTACTCCATTTTGGATTATTAAACACCTTAAGCTCCCACCATCTGCCTCTTGTGTTTGTATCTGGGTCTCGCCTTGTGTCATGATAGTACAAACTGGCCATGACAGACCCAGCAGACTTCACCATGCTGTCTTCTTGCAGGGAGCCACCATTGGGAGACATGAGGAGCTGTTACAGGACCTTCTGGAAGGGCTTTGTTCTCTGACAGAATGCCACGACCAAGGGTTTAAGGCTACTATGGAGCTAATTAAGGAGTTAACTCATAGGCTGTCTGCCATTCCTGAGGGACCCCAACATCCCAGTGCATTTTTTCCTTTTAGTGGTGAGTTGGTACAGCCTAACCCGGTTCCCAGAGAACACCGCTTACCTCCTCCGGAGCGATATTTATGGATATCTTTAAGAAATGGCTTTCTTCTTGCCACTCTTCCATAAAGGCCAGATTTGTGAAATATACGACTGATGGACAGAGTCTATGGACAGTCCTATGAGTCCTAGAGTCCTATGGACAGAGTCTCCCACCTCAGCTGTAGATCTCTGCAGTTCATCCAGAGTGATCATGGGCCTCTTGGCTGCATCTGCAGCTGCATGATCAGTCTTCTCCTTGTATGAGCTGAAAGTTTAGAGGGACGGCCAGGTCTTGGTAGATTTGCAGTGGTCTGATACTTCTTCCATTTCAATATTATCACTTGCACAGTGCTCCTTGGGATGTTTAAAGCTTGGGAAATCTTTTTGTATCCAAATCCGGCTTTAAACTTCTTCACAACAGTATCTCGGACCTGCCTGGTGTGTTCCTTGTTCTTCATGATGCTCTCTGCGCTTTTAACGGACCTCTGAGACTATCACAGTGCAGGTGCATTTATACGGAGACTTGATTACACACAGGTGGATTGTATTTATCATCATTAGTCATTTAGGTCAACATTGGATCATCCAGAGATCCTCACTGAACTTCTGGAGAGAGTTTGCTGCACTGAAAGTAAAGGGTCTGAATAATTTGGCACGCCCAATTTTTCAGTTTTTGATTTGTTAAAAAAGTTTGAAATATCCAATAAATGTCGTTCCACTTCATGATTGTGTCCCACTTGTTGTTGATTCTTCACAAAAAAATGCAGTTTAATATCTTTATGTTTGAAGCCTGAAATGTGGCAAAAGGTCGCAAAGTTCAAGGGGGCCGAATACTTTCGCAAGGCACTGTACATGCCCTGTTAGGAAACCCTTGTCTCTGGTGGATACTTTGATCAGTCATACTGGGAGTTCCCTAATTACCATCATCCTCACACCTTTCTTTGTGCTTGTGCTGTGGGGAGACCAATCTAAGTCTCTCCGAGTGCTTATTGACTCTGGGGCGGATGAAAGTTTTATGGATGCTACTATTGCTTCTGATCTAGGTATACCCATTCAACCTCTCTCGGTTCCCATGGATGCCAGGGCACTGGATGGCCGCTCAATAGGTGGAGTCACCCATTGTACTGTGCCCATTCAAATACGGATTTCCGGTAACCACAGTGAGACCATACAGTTCCTCCTCATTGCATCTCCCCATGTTCCTGTTGCCTTGGGGTTTTCCTGGCTCCAAAAACATAACCCTGTTATTGACTCGACCACGAGCTCCATCATGGGTTGGAGCCCATTTTGCCAATCCCACTGTCTTCAAGCAGCACAGCCTTCCCCCAGATGTCTTCCTCGGGACGTCAGCAAGGATTTGGATGTTTGTTATTCCCCCTGAGTACCATGACCTACTTGATGTTTTCAGTAAGGCACATGCAACTTCCCTACCCCCGCACAGTCCTTATGATTGTGCCATTGATCTTCTCCCAGGCACCACACCAGCTCGGGGTCGGCTATATTCTCCATCCGGGCCGGAGACCAAGGCCATGGAGGAGTACATAGAGGAGTTTCTGGCTTCTGGGGCCGTCCATCCGTCTGCATCTCCTGTCGGCGCAGGGTTTTTCTTTGTGGAGAAGAAGGACAAGACCCTGCATCCATGCATTGACTACAGGGGACTGAATGCCATTAACATAAAACATCATTACCCCTTACCACTCCTCTCCTCTGCTTTTGAACCTGTCCAGGGGCCACCATTTTTCTAAGTTGGACCTTCGGAATGCCTACCACCTGGTTCGGATACGTGAAGGGGATGAGTGGAAGACAGCCTTCAACACAGCCAGAGAACATTATGAGTATCAGGTCATGCCGTTTGTACTCACCTATGCCCCTGCTGTCTTTCAGGCTTTGGTAAACAATGTGCTCCGGGACATGCTCAACCGTTTTGTGTTCATCTACCTTGATGACATCCTGTTTTTTATTTTTTCCCGGTCTGCCCAAGAACATGTTCTTCACGTCAGGCAGGTCCTTCAGCGTTTCCTGGAGAACCAACTGTTTGTGAAAGCAGAGAAGTGTGAGTCCCACCACTCTACAATTGCTTTTCTGGGATATGTCATTGCTGAGGGTAATGTAATGTCCTCAATTCTCATCTCAGTTTTGGAAGGCGTTCTGCACCCTTATTGGGGCATCAGCCAGTCTATCCTCCGAATTCCATCCCCAATCAAATGGCCAGTCATAGCAAGCTAATCAGGACCTGGAGAACACCTTAAGATGCCTGGTCTCAACCCACCCCACTACCTGGAGCCGTCAACTGGTCTGGGTGGAGTACGCCCAGAACACCCTTCCCTGTTCTGCCATGGGACTGTCCCTTTTCGAGTGCTCCATGGGGTATCAGCCTCCACTCTCCCCTGAACAATAGCAGGAGGTCAGCGTACCTTCGGCCCAGATGTTTGTCCGCCGCTGTCGACGTACCGAGAGAAGAGCCAGGGCGGCTATTCTCAAGACCAACTCCAGGTAACGTCGACAAGCGGACCGTCCCCCCCACCCTGATCTGTTTCACCTGTCCTTGTTAGTGTCTCCACCCCCTAAAGGTGTCACTTGTTTTCCCCAGTGTCTTTATCACTGTCTTTCCTATCTCTCTGTGCCAGTTAATCTTGTATGCTTCAAGTCAACCATCGTTTTCTTCCATTCTCCTGCCTGTGCTATTCTCCTTTTTCTAGTCCTCCCGGTTTTGACCCTTGCCTGTTCTGGACTCTGTACCTGCCTGCCTTGACCTCAAGCCTGTCTGCCACTCTGTACCTCCTGGACTCTGAACTGGTTTTGACCTTTTGTCTGTCCACGACCTCTTGCCTACACCTTTTTGGATTATTAAACACCTTAAGCTCCCACCGTCTGCCTCTTGTGTCTGCATCTGGGTCTCACCTTCTGTCGTGATACAGACCCCCTCACCTTTTACCAAATTTTGTTACGTTACAGCCTTATTCTAAAATTGATTACATTATTTTTGTTACACATCAGTCTACACACAATGAGCTCAGGTGTATCCTGTTTCCATTGATAATCCTTGATGTTTCTGTAATTGATTGGGCATGCTTTGGAAAGGCACACAACTGTCTATATAAGGTCCCACAGTTGACAGTGCATGTCAGAACAAAAACCAAGCCATGAGGTCGACGGAATTGTCCGTAGAGCTCCAAGACAGGCTTGTGTCGAGGCACAGATCTGGGGAAGGGTACCAAAACATTTCTGCAGCATTGAAGATCCCCAAGAACAATGATGGAGGTCCCCAAGTGGCCTCCATCATTCTTAAATGGAAGAAGTTTGAAACTACCAAGACTCTTCCAAGAGCTGGCCGCCCGGCCAAACTGAGCAATCGGGGGAGAAGGGCCTTGGTCATGGAGGTGACCAAGTACCCGATGGTTACTCTGACAGAGCTCCAGAGTTCCTCTGTGGAGATGGGAGAGTCTTCCAGAAGGACAACCATCTCTGCAGCATTCCACCAATCAGGCCTTTATGGTAGAGTGGCCAGACGAAAGCCATTTCTCAGTAAAAGGCACATGACAGCCCGCTTGGAGTTTGTCAAAAGGCACCTAAAGGACTCTCAGACCATATGAAACAAGATTCTCTGGTCTGAAGAAACCAAGATTGAACTCTTTGGCTTGAATGCCAAGCATCACGTCTGGAGGAAATCATGGTGGTGGCAGCTTCATGCTGTGGGGATGTTTTTCAGGGACTAGGAGACTAGTCAGGATCGAGGGAAAGATGAACGGTGTAAAGTACAGAGAGATCCCTTTTCCTTTAACGAGTGTGATGAGAAGGATATACTGCTTTCCCGGGAACAGGCCCAAATCCCCGTCTTTTGTGTGAAGAAAAGATGGAGGAAAAGAAGGCACAGATCGGGCTGCCTTCCTAGAATCCGTAGGCAAGCAAAAAAAACTCCCACTGCCATCCGTTCTACTTGCTAACATGCAATCATTGGAAAATAAAATGTATGACCTACGATTATCCTACCAACAGGATATTAAAACTGTAATATCTTATGTTTCACCGAGTCGTGGCTGAGCGATGGCACGGATAATATAGAGCTGGTGGGATTTTCCATGCACAGGCAGAATAGAGAAACTGTTAGGGTTTTCTTCCGTCGAAGGAGAGTCGGACCAAAATGCAGCGTGGTTATTCTGATACATGTTTAATAAAGAAGAAACACGAACAGTACAAAAACAACAAACGTAACGTGAAAACCTATACAGCCTATCTGGTGTAAACAAACACAGAGACAGGAACAATCACCCACCAAACACTCAAAGAATACGGCTGCCTAAATATGGTTCCCAATCAGAGACAATGATAAACACCTGCCTCTGATTGAGAACCACTCCAGACAGCCATAGACTATGCTAGAAAACCCCACTAAGCCACAATCCCAATACGTACGAAAAACCCCAAGACAAAACACACCACATAAAAAACCCATGTCACACCCTGGCCTGACCAAAATAATAAAGAAAACACAAAATACTAAGACCAGGGCGTGACAGAAACTATGTCTGGTAAGACGAGGGGTGGGTGTGTGTGTCTTTTTGTCAATAACAGCTGGTGCGCAATGTCTAATATTAAAGTAGTTGAGGTATTGTTCGCCTGAGGTAGAGTACCTTATGATAAGCTGTAGACCACACTATCTACCAAGAGAGTTCTCATCTATATTATTCGTAGCTGTCTATTTACCACCACAGACTGATGCTGGCGCTAAGACCGCACTCGACCAACTCTATAAGGTCATAAGCAAACAAGAAAATGCTCATCCAGAAGCGGCGCTCCTAGTGGCCGGGGATTTTAATGCAGGCAAACTTAAATCAGTTTTACCAAATTTTTACCAGCATGTCACATGTGCAACCAAAGGAAGAAAAAAAACTCTAGACCACCATTACTCCACACACAGATACATACAAAGCTCTCCCCCGCCCTCCATTTGGCAAATCTGACCATAATTCTACCCTCCTGATTCCTGTTTACAAGCAAAAACGAAAGCAGGAAGTACAAGTGACTCGTTCAATTTGGAAGTGGTCAGATGACATGGATGTTACACTATAGGATTGTAGGACCTTGACAGTTCTACCCCCAAGCCATAAGACTGCTGAACAATTTATTATTATTTTTTTAATTATTATTTTTTTTACCCCTTTTTCTCCCCAATTTCGTGGTATCCAATTGTTGTAGTAGCTACTATCTTGTCTCATCGCTACAACTCCCGTACGGGCTCGGGAGAGACGAAGGTTGAAAGTCATGCGTCCTCCGATACACAACCCAACCAAGCCGCACTGCTTCTTAACACAGCGCACATCCAACCCGGAAGCCAACCAATGTGTCGGAGGAAACACCGTGCACCTGGCCACCTTGGTTAGCGCTCACTGCGCCTGGCCCGCCACAGGAGTCGCTGGTGCGCGATGAGACAAGGACATCCCTACCGACCAAGCCCTCCCTAACCCGGACGACGCTAGGCCAATTGTGCGTCGCCCCACGGACCTCCCGGTCGCGGCCGGTTACGACAGAGCCTGGTCGCAAACCCAGGGACTCTGATGGCACAGCTGGCGCTGCAGCTGAACAATTAATCAAATGGACACCGGACTATTTACATTACATACCCCCCCCCCCCCCCATTTGTTTTGTACACTGCTGCTACTCGCTGTTTATTATCTATGTATAGTCACTTCACCCTTACCTACATGTAGAAATTACCTCATCTAACCTGTACCTCCGCACACTGACTCGGTACCAGTATCCCCTGTATTTAGCCTCGTTATTGTTGTTATTGTGTTACTTTTGATTATTTTTAATTTTTTACTTTAGTTTATTTGGTAAATCTTTTCTTAACTCTCCTTGAACTGCACTGTTGTTTAAGGGCTTGTAAGTAACTATTTCACGGTAAGGTCTACACTTGGTGTATTCAGCGCATGTGACAAATAAAGTTTGATTTGATGAAAACCTGCTCCAGAGTGCTCAGTACAACAACCCTAAGCACAGAGAAGAAAGGGAGAAACTCCCTAAATATAGGTGTGCCAAGCTTGTGCCAAGAAGAGTCAACGCTGTAATCACTGCCAAAGGTGCTTCAACAAATTACTCACATACTTTTTTTAATATAAACTTGCAACAATTTCTAACAAACCAGTATTTAATACATTTTAGAATAAGGCTGTAACGTAACAAAATGTGGAAAAAGTCAAGGGGTCTGAATACCTTCCGAATGCACACCTTCCGAATGCACTGTACTATAAAAACACCAAGAAATCAGTTCCAAGGGATTTAATTTTTGTAAATTTGTTCTCAATTATTCCCACGCATAATAGAGAGAAAAGTGATCGTATACAAATGCAAGAAAGGTTTGAAATGATTAAGTTTTAGTCAAATATTATATCTGTTTGGGCTTCTTGGGGTTCATTTGCAATCTACAACTTATTAGTAATTATGTTCCGGCCCCCCGACCATCCGCTTAAGAAAAAAATCATCCCACAGCTGAATCTAGATGATGATCCCTGCTGTATAATAAATCATCATATAATTCCTATGTTTTCATATACTTCTCATAAGTTGTCATTCCCATTGACAATATTTAATGATGAAGCTACTGCCTTGACATTTGCAAAGGCGCTGAATAGCCCTGCTTACATACAAATCACAAACCAAAACAGAGCCATTGATGACCAGTATGGGAAAACATTTGGATAAGAGGAGAAACTGGGGCTCACCCATACTGGGGCTCACCCCACATGGGGAAAGTAACTCAAGTGCAGTTGACATCTTCTGGCCTTCTGTCAAGGCAAATGGACAGTTTATGCACATGGTTCAGAGCTGTCCGAAGCAGATGAAACACTGAGCCCTGGCTGTCAGCTAGCCGAGGGTGTCATGCTACAAATCTCAGTTGAGACCCACTAGGTTGTTTAGCTTCAGACTCAGGCTCAGGCAGAGGCAGTGAAGAGGCAAGGTTCACATTCCTATCTAAGTGTGGAGGTACTGGACTTGTACAAATGACCACGTTACATCTCTGCCAGAGCAATGTATTTAATTCAATATATATTTAAGCAATAAGACACGAGGGGTGTGGTATATGGCCAATATACCACGACTAAGGGATGTTCTTACACACGATGCAACGCGGAGTGCCTAGATACAGCCGTCAGCCGTGGTATATTGGCCATATACCACAAACCCTGAGGTTCCGTATTGCCACTATTAACTGGTTACCCACGGAATTAGAACAGTAAAAAGTAATATTTGGTCATACTCGTGGTATACGGTCTGATATACCATGGCTTTCAGCCAATCAGCATTTAGGGCTCAAGCCACCCGGTTTATAATAATAAATACACTGCTCAAAAAAATAAAGGGAACACTAAAATAACACATCCTAGATCTGAATGAATGAAATATTCTTATTAAATACTTTTTTCTTTACATAGTTGAATGTGCTGACAACAAAATCACACACAAATGATCAATGGAAATCAAATTTATCAACCCATGGAGGTCTGGATTTGGAGTCACCCTCAAAATTAAAGTGGAAAACCACACTACAGGCTGATCCAACAAGTCAAAATGAGGCTCAGTAGTGTGTGTGGCCTCCACGTGCCTGTATGACCTCCCTACAACGCCTGGGCATGCTCCTGATGAGGTGACGGATGGTCTCCTGAGGGATCTCCTCCCAGACCTGGACTAAAGCATCCGCCAACTCCTGGACAGTCTGTGGTGCAACGTGGCGTTGGTGGATGGAGCAAGACATGATGTCCCAGATGTGCTCAATTGGATTCAGGTCTGGGGAACGGGCGGGCCAGTCCATAGCATCAATGCCTTCCTCTTGCAGGAACTGCTGACACACTCCAGCCACATGAGGTCTAGCATTGTCTTGCATTAGGAGGAACCCAGGGCCAACTGCACCAGCATATGGTCTCACAAGGGGTCTGAGGATCTAATCTCGATACCTAATGGCAGTCAGGCTACCTCTGGCGAGCACATGGAGGGCTGTGCGGCCCCCAAAGAAATGCCACCCCACACCATGACTGTCCCACCGCCAAACCGGTCATGCTGGAGGATGTTGCAGGCAGCAGAACGTTCTCCACAGCGTCTCCAGACTCTGTCACGTCTGTCACATGTGCTCAGTGTGAACCTGCTTTCATCTGTGAAGAGCACAGGGCGCCAGTGGCGAATTGGCCAATCTTTGTGTTCTCTGGCAAATGCCAAACGTCCTGCACGGTGTTGGGCTGTAAGCACAACCCCCACCTGTGGACGTCGGGCCCTCATACCACCCTCATGGAGTCTGTTTCTGACCGTTTGAGCAGACACATGCACATTTGTGGCCTGCTGGAGGTCATTTTGCAGGGCTCTGGCAGTGCTCCTCCTGCTCCTCCTTGCACAAATGCGGAGGTAGCGGTCCTGCTGCTGGGTTGTTGCCCTCCTATGGCCTCCGCCATGTCTCCTGATGTACTGGCCTGTCTCCTGGTAGCGCCTTCATGCTCTGGACACAACGCTGACAGACACAGCAAACCTTCTTGCCACAGCTCGCATTGATGTGCCATCCTGGATGAGCAGCACTACCTGAGCCACTTGTGTGGGTTGTAGACTCCGTCTCATGCTACCACTAGAGTGAAAGCACCGCCAGCATTCAAAAGTGACCAAAACATCAGCCAGGAAGCATAGGAACTGAGAAGTGGTCTGTGGTCACCACCTGCAGAACCACTCCTTTATTGGGGGTGTCTTGCTAATTGCCTATAATTTCCACCTGTTGTCTATTCCATTTGCACAACAGCATGTGAAATTTATTGTCAATCAGTGTTGCTTCCTAAGTGGACAGTTTGATTTCACAGAAGTGTGATTGACTTGGAGTTACATTGTGTTGTTTAAGTGTTCCCTTTATTTTTTGAGCTGTGTACATGGCTCTGATCATGGCCAATCTGTGTAGGGAGACAGAATGTTGAATATATTGGTATCCTGTTACTTGCAATCCTTTGTTTGTTCTAGTTGGAGCAGCTCAATGTTGATTGTGAACCGAATGAGCAGACTGATCACGTAACTCATTAAGCTTATTTTAGTTAACTAGTCTCTGAAGTGTAGAGGCCTACATCTAAGCTGTGAGAGAAAAAGGGAAATGTCACTCAACAGAACCACTCATATAATCCGCTATACAAACAAGCACAACTGTACATGTCTCTATAAAACAATTCACATATTTGATGGTATTGCCATCAGTACTCTATCGCATCACCATCATAAGATCCTTAGCTAGTGTTATTATTAGAAAAGTCAAAAGTGCTATGCCCTCTGTTCTTCTGAGGTAAGCCCTTCAAGCTTTGACGTGAGATGGGGTTTGGACTGTTAGCGCTCAGTTCATGACAGTGCTACTAGACATTAGTGCCAGAGTTAATTGGTGTGTTTAGTCCAGTTTAGTAGCTCTCTTGGCTCTCACTCGTGTTCAGTATGTAGGCATCAAGTGCTGTCCGGTTCAGGATCCGGTCAAGCAAACCCCATAGTCTCACTAACACGACACACACACTTACTTACACAACACACACACTGTGACACACACACACACACTGTAACATCTCCTCCTGTCCACCGCTCTCTGATCCCCAGCCATGTGACAAGGGAGACATGGGACCTTAGTTTGGCCGTCCGACATTACAGAAGCCATGGGGCTAGGCCTGCTCCACACGCTGTGTGTGCGTGCTGTGCTGCTTGGACCTCCCAGGGAGCCTCCAGCATCCCAGAATCCCCCTTTAACTTGATGGCCCCTTCCTTAGACTCCTTTTAAAACACACATCTTCCTTGTCCTCTTCCTTGTCATCATTGGGCCACCACGAGCCAGAACAGCTTCAATGTGCCTTGTCATAGATTATACTCGTGTCTGGAACTCTATTGGAGGGATGTGACACCATTCTTCCACGAGAAATTCCATCATTTGGTGTTTTGTTGATGGTGGTGTAAAATGCTGTCTCAGGCATCGCTCGAGAATCTCACATAAGTGTTAAATTGGATTGAGATCTGGTGACTAAGAGGGCCATGGCATATGGTTTACATTGTTTTCATGCTCATCAAACCATTCAGTGACCACTCGTGCCCTGTGGATGGGGGCATTGTCATTCTATGGGGCCTATATAGGGAATTGGGTGTGATTTGGGACGCACCCTGCGTTTCTTTTAGTATAGTAATTGAATATGGTTTGGTTCTGGTTAGCCTTTGGATGATGGGACTACTTTCCTAACCCCTCTCTTCTTTGTGTTGCTCTCTGCTCTAATACGTGGCATAAGGGAGGTCATTTGTCATGCAACACTTAGCTGGTTCCCTCCATTTTTATTGGGTGCGATTAACTTGTCAGTGGTCATCTAAAATGTATTTCAAAAGACTTCCCGGGTACTTAAGTCTTTGTTCTCGAGGGAAGAGAAGCGTTGAGAGTCGTCGATACACAGAAACACCTGGACTAGAGGAGACAGACACTAGACAGTGAAGAAAGCAACATGGGACGCCCACACTGTTAGCGTACTGGTGACCTTGATACCCCATCAATGTGCAGGGATGGCGTGTTGTGAGATGTGTGTGTGAACACGTGAATGTGCGTTTGCATGGGTGCATGTAAGTGCATGCCTGCATGCAAGCTATTGAATAGAACTATGTGCGTATGTTTATGTAGTACACAGTGAACCAATATCTTTTTAAACTTCTGTCGTTTTGTAAATGACCCGGATTCAATCAGATAAAGCATTAACCGGTGATAGCTGACACCCGCAGAGCTGATGTTTTGGGGGTGTAACTGCGTTGGAGCTGTCACATTGGTGAGCAGCTGCTCTTGTGATTGTAACGAAGTAACACCAGTTCCACGTTAGAAGTTCAGAACAAGAAAGTTTTTTTGTTTTTTTATTTCACCTTTATTTAACCAGGTTGGCCAGTTAAGAACAAGTTCTCATTTACAACTGCGACCTGGCCAAGATAAAGCGAAGCAGTGCGACACAAACAAAACAGAGTTACACATGGGATAAACGTACAGTCAATAACACAATAGAAGTGTCTATATACAGTGTGTGCAAATGTAGTAAGATTAGGGAGGTAAGGCAATAAATAGACCATAGTGGCAAAATAATTACAATTGAACAATTAAACACTGGATTGATAGATCTGCAGAATATGAATGTGCAAGTAGAGATACTGGGGTGCAAAGGAGCAAAAAACAAACAAACAAAAAACAATATGGGGATGAGGTAGTTGGGTGGGCTATTTACAGATGGGCTATGTACAGGTGCAATGATCTGTAAGCTGCTCTGACAGCTGATGCTTAAAGTTAGTGAAAGAGATATGAGTCTCCAGCTTCAGGGATTTTTGCAATTCGTTCCAGTCATTGGCAGCAGAAAACTGGAAGGAAAGGCGGCCAAAGTAGGAATTGGCTTTGGGGGTGACCAGTGAAATGTACCTGCTGGAGCGCGTGCTACGGCTGGGTGCTGCTATGGTGACCAGTGAGCTGAGATAAGGCGGGGCTTTACCTGGCAGAGACTTATAGATGACCTGGAGCCAGTGGGTTTGGCGACGGATATGAAGTGAGGGCCAGCCAGCGAGAGCATACAGGTCGCAGTGGTGGGTAGTATATGGGGCTTTGGTGACAAAATGGATGGCACTGTAATAGACGGCATCCAATTTGCTGAGTAGAGTGTTGGAGGCTATTTTGTAAATGACATCACCGAAATCAAGAATTGGTTGGATAGTCAGTTTTACGAGGGTATGTTTGGCAGCATGAGTGAAGGATGCTTTGTTGCAAATTAGAAAGCTGATTCTAGATTTAATTTTGGATTGGAGATGCTTAATGTGAGTCTGGAAGGAGAGTTTACAGTCTAACCAGACACCTAGGTATTTGTAGTTGTCCACATATTCTAAGTCAGAACCGTCCAGAATAGTAATGCTAGTCAGGCGGGCAGGTGTGGGCAGCGATCGGTTGAAGAGCATGCATTTAGATTGACTTGCATTTAAAAACAGTTGGAGGCCATGGAAGGAGTATTGTATGGCATTGAAGTTCGTCTGGAGGTTTGTTAACACAGTGTCTAAAGAAGGGCCAGAAGTATGCAGAATGGTGTCATCTGCATAGAGGTGGATCAGAGAATCACCAGCAGCAAGAGCGACATCATTGATGTATACAGAGAAAAGAGTCAGCCCGAGAATTGAACCCTGTGGCACCCCCATAGAGACTCCCAGAGGTCCGCACAACAGGCCCGCTGATTTGACACACTGAAGTCTGTCTGAGAAGTAGTTGGTGAACCAGGCGAGGCAGTCATTTGAGAACCCAAGGCTGTTGAGTCTGCCGATAAGAATGCAGTGATTGACAGAGTCGGAGAAGGTACGGTGGGATTCTAAATGGTCGGTGATCTTTTTGTTAACTTGACTTTCGAAGATCTTGGAAGGAAGGGTAGGATAGACATAGGTCTGTAACGATTTGGGTCTAGAGTGTCTCCCCCTTTGAAGAGGGGGATGACTGCGGCAGCTTTCCAATCTTTGGGGATCTCAAACAATACGAAAGAGAGGTTGAACAGGCTAGTAATAGGGGTTGCAACAATTGCGACAGATAATTTTAGAAAGAGAGTGTCCAGATTGTCTAGCCCAGCTGATTTGTAGGGGTCCAGATTTTCCAGCTCTTTCATAACATCAGCTATCTTGATTTGGGTGAAGGGGAAATGGGGAGGCTGGGCAAGTTGCTGTGGGGGGTACAGAGCTGTTGACAGGGGTACAGAAAAATGCTTATTGAAATTCTCAATTATCATGGATTTATCGTGGTGAGGCCTAGGCTATATGTAAAGTGTAGTCTATATATAAATAATATGTATAAATAATAGGCCTAGGCTATATATAAATAATTATGCTCAAATTGTAAATCATTAAACAAAATAATGAGGATTTCTATCAACCTAATCAAGGTGTAGGCCTAGATTATATCCCACATTCCAGTGTTCGAACTTATAAACACAGCTGCATGGAATTCCAACACTTTGGAAAAGGTCAGTGGTGTAAAGTACTAAAAATACTTTAAAGTACTTCTTAGTTTTTTGGGGTATCTGTACTTTACTATATGTTTTTGACAACTTTTACTTTTACTTTACAACATTCCTAAAGAAAATAATGTACTTTTACTCAATACATTTTCCCTGACACCCCAAAACTTGTTACATTTTGAGTGCTTAGCAGGACAGGAAAATGGTCCAATTCACACACTTATCAAGAGAACATCCCTGGTCCTCCCTATACTGCTTCTGATCTGGGGGACTCACTAAGCATAAATGCTTAATTTGTAAATTATGTCTGAGTCTTGGAGTGTGCTCCTGGCTGTCCATAGATTTGCTTAATATAAGGAATTATAAATTATTTATACTTTTACTTTTGATATTTAAGTATATTTTAGCAATTACATGTATTTTTTATACTTAAGTATATTTAAAACCAAATACTTTTAGACTTATTCTCAAGTAGTATTTTATTGGGTGACTTTAACTTATACTAAAGTAATTTTCTAGTATGACAATTGGGTACTTTTTCAACCGCTGAAAAAAGGGTTCCAAAAGGGTTCTTTGACGGTCCCCATAGGAGAACCTTTTTAGTTCCAGGTAGAACCCTTTAAGTTCCATGTAGAACCCATTGGGGAAAGGGATCTACATTGAACCCAAAAGGGTTCTTTAAAGGGTTCTCAAAATGGGAACAGTCGAAGAATCCTTTTAGGTTCTAGATAACATCTTTTGTTCTAAGGGTGTACTAATATGACCGTGCAGCCAACGTCCACGATAGCTATGCCGGGAGCCGCTTGTGGATTTGACAGCTCTAACGCGGTTCCACCTCTATCCCGTCAAAACACCAGCTATGTGGGTGTCGGCTAGCGTGAATCTGATTGAATCAAGCCCTATGTCTGTGTCTGTGTCTGTGTCTGTGTCTGTGTCTGTGTCTGTGTCTGTGTCTATGTCTGTGTCTGTGTGTGCACTATCTCCCTGTCAGCCGTTGTGACTGTTTCTCTCTTTGCTTAACCCGGGGTTGTGTGAGAGGATTGTATGTTTTTAGAAGAGCTGTCTGGTTTAGTCAGCTAGGCCCTGCGCTCCCTCCGTTCATCATGACAAACTCTGTTAGTCTAAATGAATCTCCTATGTTCATCTCTGCGTCAAAACCAGGGGCGATGCGTGCTAGGAGCAAATTATTTCTCCCGGGTCAGGTCTGAAAATCCCTCAACCCTCCTCTGCAGTGTTTTATGTCTTCTTAAACATGTCCTCAAGGACCCAGGAGATCAAAAGATGCTTTGGACGTCTACTCTGTCTACTCTACAGGTCCTACAGGATGCATGGAGCATGTGTCTGAGAGTTGGACTTGTTTCCCAAGTGGCACCCTATTCCCTATATAGTGCACTTCTTTTGACCATGGACCATAGTCACAATGTAGGGAATAGGGTGCCATCTGGGACACAACCTTGGGTTCAAAAGCTCACATATCTTTAGTATAACATTGTTTGGTTTATCGTTGATTTACTGGTTTCCCTATTGTAATATTTTAGTTTATACACATATTTTTCCAGTGCTGTAAAATACCTAAGTAAAAATACTTTAAAGTACTACTTAAGTTGTTAGTTTGGGTTCCTGTACTTTAGTTTACTGTTTTTTCTTTTACTCCACTACATTCCTAAAGACAATATGTACTTTTTACTCCCATACATTTTCCCTGACACAAAAAAGTACTTGTTACATTTTGAATGCTGAGACAGGACAGAATTACGGTCCAGTTCACGCACCTATCAATATAAAGCATTGTCATCCCTACTGCCTCTTATCTGGCGGACTCACTAAACACAAATACTGTGTTTGTAAATGATGTGAGTGTTGGGATGTGCCCCTCTCTGTCCGTAAAAAAATATATAGTGAGGTATGGTTTGTTTAATATAAGGAATTGTATAGCATCTACTTTTACTTTGTACTTTTACTCAACTTTGAACATTTAGTACTTTTTACTACATTAATACCAGATACTTTTAGACTTTTACTCAGGTAGTACTATACTGTGTGACTTTTACTTTTAGTAAAGTATGACAATTGAGTACTTTTTTCACCACTGTCCTTTTCAAGTATAGTTGTCTGTACATTAACAATGTAGCATAACAAGACATGGTAGGTAGTCTGCTCAGGGTCTCCTTAAGGCATCCTTCTCAATAAGTATGGCTATACATACTGCTGGGTGCACACACACACACACACACACACACACACACACACACACACACACACACACACACACACACACACACACACACACACACACACACACACACACACACACACACACACACACACACACACACACACACACACACACATTTTACATTTGAAACCACCAATTAAATTGACAAAAAAAGGGATCCAAACATTTCAAAGGTCCCTGTATGCACGGCACTCAAGGAAAGCACCTCCTCCAAACAGATAGGCTGCCCACGACAGCTGAAACAGAGCACTACCTAGCCAATTGCTTTTCCTTACTTTTTGTCTTCTTTTATTTCAAGGCTTTAACTCTCAGTACTGGAGAAGTTTGAATGAATTGGACCCATCACTAATGTGTTAGAATTCATACCTTTTGATTAGTATTTATAACATGTAAATAAGATGCTTATTTTTGTTTTCTTTTGTTGTTGTTTTTTCAGCTTTTGTAACATTTCACGGAAGAATGCTTCACTAGGAGGTAAAATAATGATTTGATCTCATACTGATATTTCCCTAAAAAACGGGTTGTTTTTCAAAAGTAAGTAGTTGTGACATCTAGTGGTGAATAGTGGTACTTCAAAACTGTTTTGCGCAGGTACACTCAGAAGGGCAAGAACGAGCAGAAAGTCAGAGGCAGAAGCAGCTCCAGCGCACAGTATGTGTATGCAGGTGATAATAATGAAGTGTATAGGACATTTATGGTCATATTAAGATGTGATTATATTTTATGCCAATAAACATAGTGGTAATGGTGTAAAAATTACATTGGACCTACAAAGGACAAAAATATAGCACATTTCATTTTGAAGTTGCTGTGGAGTTTACTTAATTTCATAAACCTGTGGCCAGGAGGGGGAGACGGCTTGCGAATGCACTCTCCGCGGGCCTTATTAGCGTTCTATTCAACTGTGAAGCCCTAGAAGCAGAAATTAAACAGTTGCTGTAACTTAGAGAGAGACAGACAGGCACCTTTCTATTGTGAAACAGTGTCTGTCAAACATTGACCAGTAGAGTAAACAAACAATTCTACTTCCCTCGTTCTCTACAAACTTTACTGACTGTGATGCAAGAACGTTGAAATCCAAGCATTTGTGCCAGGCTTAAAAAGTATTTGCCTTGCGTAAAATAGCATGTGTTCCATGCGTAAATAGGAGGCATATATGCTATTATCAATTAGAGAAAAAAATATACAGTACCAGTCAAAATTTTAGACACACCTACTCATTCAAGGGTTTTTCTTTATTCTTACTATTTTCTTCATTGTAGAATAGTAGTGAAGATGACATCAAAACTATGAAATAACACATATGGAATCATGTAGTAACCAAAAAAGTGTTTTAACAAATCAAAATATATTTTATTTTTGAGATTCTTCAAAGTAGCCACCCTTTGTCTTGATAACGGCATTCACACTCTTGGCATTCTCTCAACCAGCTTCATGAGGTAGTCACCTGGAATGCATTTCAGTTGTTGTTAAAAGTGTGGCCTTGTTAAAAGTTAATTTGTGGACTTTCTTACCTTAATAATGTGTTTGAGCCAATCAGTTGTGTTGTGACAAGGTAGGGGTGGTATACAGAAGATAGCCCTATTTGGTAAAATACCAAGTCCATATTAGGACCTCTCTCCGGTCAGGAGACTGAAGTAGCACCTCATGGCAGAGGTGTAATTCCCATTCTGTGACTCATGGGATGTGATATTTTGTATTGACCAGGGACAGCTCAAATAAGCAAAGACAAATGACATTCCATCATTACTTTAAGAAATCACTGTCAGTCAATCCGGAAAATTTCAAGAACATTGACATTTTCTTCAAGTGCAGTCACAAAAACCATCAAGCGCTATGATGAAACTGGCTCTGAGGACCACCACATGAAAGGAAGACCCAGAGTTACCTCTGCTGCAGAGGATAAGTTCATTAGAGTTAACTGCACCTCTGATTGCAGCCCAAATAATTGCTTCACAGAGTTCAAGTAACAGACACATCTCAACATCAACAGTCCTTCATGGTCAAATTGCTGCAAAGAAACCACTACTAATGAACACCAATAAGAAATAGAGACTTGCTTGGCCCAAGAAACATGAGCAATGGATATTAGACTGGTGGAAATCTGACCTTTGGTTTTATTTTTGGTTCTGACAGCAGTGTCTTTGTGAGACGCAGAGTAGGTGAACGGATGATCTCCACATTTGTGGTTCCAACCGTGAAGCATGGAGGAGCAGGTGTGATGGTGTGAGGTGGTGACACTGTCTGTGATTTATTTAGAATTCAAGGCACACTTTACCAGCATAGCTACCACAGCATTCTGAAGCGATACACAATCCCATCTGGTTTGCGCTTAGTGGGACTATAATTTGTTTTTCAACAGGACAAATAGACAAGGGCTATTTGACCAAGGAGATTGATGGAGTGCTACGTCAGATGACCTGGCCTCCACAATCACCCGACCTCAGCCCAACTGAGATGGTTTGGAATGAGTTGGACCGCAGAAAAGCAGCCGACAAGTGCTCAGCATATGCGGGAACTCATTCAAGACTGTTGGAAAAGCAGTCCTCATGAAGCTGGTTTAGAGAATGCCACATTATTCTACAATGTAGAAAATAGCAAAAATAAAGAAAAACCCTTGAATGAGTACGTGTGTCCCAAATGTTGACTGGTACTGTGTGTGCATATATATATATACAGTATATATATATATATGGAGTAAAGGTGTCTTTTCAGGCATGTGTCTTTTCAGACCGCAGAGCAGGTGAAAGCTTCCAAGGAAATGTTTAGTAGCTTACATCTCCCTCCCTCCTTGCCGGTCTATTCTGGGCTGATATCTGCTTCCTTGCTGGTTATCTCCGCCAGGAGATCTGTCTCCACTCCCCCAGTGGTGGGTTGTCCGTGTTCTCACCCAGCTCACGTTCTGAGATAGCCAAGGCATGGGGCACGAGATAGGATGGAGGAGGGACTCCTCTTGCCCCCAAGATAATTACCAGCTTGTGTACTTCATTTAAACTGATTGGAATCTCGATAAGATTGTTAAAATAAAGTTTTTAAGTTTACTTTTGCAAGTTAACCAATAACTTGTCTGTTGTCTGTGTAACAGACCGCTAATCACCAGAAAATCATCAGCTAATCATCACTGGCTATAAGTGAATAGGCTACTAGTTCTGTAACATAATATAATTCAGATTATATCAGTTGTGGAAAGTTGAGTTGGGAGCAATCAGCAAAAGAAGATGTATTACTTTAAAATGGTGCTGTCCATGCTGTCGATAATGGCACAGATACAAAGAGTAGTCCTCTATATCTATGGCCTGTTGTTTACACATGCACCTTGTAGTTACAGTTGTTTGTATACAAATATTATTAATCTAACTCAAACAATCTTTTCATAATTATGCAAAAGCCTGAACATGTTACTTTGTGACCAGTCCCCTAAAAACATGGAAACCATGTGTTTGATGTGCTGGATACCATTCAATTTATTCTGTTCCAGCCATTAATATGAGCCTGTCCTCCCCAATTAAGGTGCCACCAGCCGCCTGTGGGTAAACATCAGTGAATCTACAGAAGCACACAGAACACATATCTCAACTGTGATGGACAAACAGATTAGCATCATCATGTCATTGTCTGGCCCTGATTTTAGTGAAAGGAGTCTGTAGCCTACTCATCATGAGTCATGCTGGGTTGGTTGGTTGAGATAAGGAAGAATGACAATTTTTCATACCCATGGGAATGCATGTGAAAATGTGGTCAAAACAGAATATTCAATTACTGTAGCTGTTTGTTTTTTTACAAAACAAACACATTACATGAATAACCGTATATAACCATATAAATAATTGTAACCTAATTAAGATGAGCAAGAGATTTTGAGTTATCTGGTTTAGGTTTCTCTTGTGCTCGTTTGAATCATGCACACACTTTTAATTAACTCGTGCACACATATTACTTAATTTTGTTCCACCAGGCCCGGTAGAGATTCCGTTCATGTATTTTGTAGAAACAATAGAAAAATAGTAGCCTACACTGATCAGTGAACAAAGTTGTGAATAGTCTTGGCCTTTTTACCCCGAACTGTCACCAATCATTAGTTGCGATCCATGAGTCTGCTAAAGGAGCCTATTGATCAGTCATTGACTGATTGCTTTAGACAAATAGTTTGTTATCCGAGAGTGCGAGGTCGAGTAGCTCACTCTTTTAATTGAAGATAACAGAGTGGGCAACAATGGCCCCATAATAGAATGAGAGTTTTGTGATTATTGCTGCAGAAAGAAAAGAAAAGAAACAAGAAGGGGTGCTCTAATTAGAAGAACCGTGGCTGGCGGGATCTCCCCCTGCTCCCCCTGCCATTGTGCGCGGGTGTGGGGAGGCTGTGTGGCCGGTAGGCAGGCGACAGGCGCCGGTTGCTGGACAAAGGGCTGTCTGCTGCCAAAGGGACTAGGCGTCCAAGCACCCATCCTCCCAAACTTCCCAGCCTGAGCTGTGGAGCTTAATTAACCCTTTCACGGTGATACGGGACAATTTGTCCCCAACCAAGGCATCTCTCTCACGCATAAAATATGTCCATACAATAAAAAAAGTGTTCATCTGTACTAGCTCATGTGAACACAATATTTGCGTAATTTTTGGAAAGTTATGCCTTCAGTTTCTGTAAGCCATTCGTCAACAACAAAAAAAAGCTTATAAGTCCTATGACATGTTGGGCGCTACTGTTTCATTTAATTTGTGGCAAATTTCTTAAGGAAAATTATTATTAATTTGACCCTCCTTAAAAGTCAATTCTTGTTAATTTGAGTAGACCTATGGACTACCGTATGTGTGTCATACAGTTTTTCCGATTCACTCAAACAGTTAACTGCGTCTATGGACCAAGTGCTATTGAACGTGCAGAGGATATGTGTGGTTGAAGTGGAGAGGGGGAGACGGAAGTTCAGTGTCTCGCCCTCCTTTAAATACTCCTATATTACTATTATGTTCTATTAATAGTAGAATACAGACAATACTACAGGAAACACTTATATAAACACTAACAGTAGCTCAGTTTAAAAATAGATGCCTTGCATGTCATCACTCACGCTCCTCTATTCAACGGCATCGCAATGTAAATATGACAATTATAGGCCTTATAGGCCTAATAGTTATGAGAATACAATTATTTGGAACTAATGACAGTTATACATTCTACATTGCTCTTATGAACAGAAATA
Source organism: Oncorhynchus clarkii lewisi (assembly GCF_045791955.1). Taxonomy (NCBI): domain Eukaryota; kingdom Metazoa; phylum Chordata; class Actinopteri; order Salmoniformes; family Salmonidae; genus Oncorhynchus; species Oncorhynchus clarkii. The sequence continues at coordinate 16,737,376 of NC_092170.1, forward strand.
TACAATACATCAATTTGCCTTTTCAATATGATATAATGTAATATTTCGTTTGAATTTGTTACACAATCATCACTGATAAAGAACTAGAGAAATACTGGGCTGAAAAACTTGAATTTTATCCTCAAATATACTGCCGACAGGGGGCACCATACACTAAGATAACTACTTAGGTCTTATTTCAATTTGTAAGGGGTATTATCATTCATTTAGAGGCCTCATTCATCTGATGTTGGGAGATAATAATAATCATAATTAAGCTATAATTATAAAAATAGGTAGCATATATACATTATTAATAATTTAAATTATTATTATTATGAATTTCAAAGATACTTTAACTGTATCCAATAGGTACAAAATATGAGTGAACACAACTTTAACACATTGGGTTTTTTTAATTGAAATTGTGAGATAATTCAACAAAAAATCACAACCAGCATAAGCGAGATACGCTTTCAATTTTAAATATATTTATATATATAGATAGATATGCATTATGCCCCATTTAAAGAGAACTGTTATCATCCTCTCCTGTGTTGGAGTGAAATGACCTGAGGTTTTCCTACATCTCTGCCTCTCCTGCAGATAATAGTCAGGTAATGTGACAAATAGGCAGCTTTCTCTCTATCTATCTCTCTTTCTCTCTTTGCTGATATTAGTTTTTGCAGACAGAGATAAACATGGCACACATGTTAGTTTCCTTCATGTGTCACAGGCAGATAATCAGCTATGCATTACAGATAAAAACTTTCTGGTTCAAACCAACAAGCGTCTAATAGCTTCCATTTTCAGAATACGTTCATGTAAAATAAAAAATAATCAAAAGCCACGAGTTAAACTCTAAATATTATATACACGTCAATGTACAGTCGTAAATAAATTAATACCAATTGCATATTCTTGGATTCCTTTATAGCTTATTTACACAATTTATTTTAATTACATAAATAATTCAAACAAAAAAATCTGGCAGAAACGATAGGCCTAAGCGTTCTTCTATCAATTATTTTTCACGGAACGTTCATTTTATGCATCCCTTTTGAAATAATAGCCTATGTTTTAAAAACTTTTGGGATGTAGCTTGTTTTCCTGTCGTTTTACAGGTTGCACCTTCTCCATAATGCGGGCAAAACGCACACCAGTGTTCATTCAGTACTTATCTTGCTGTAGTGCTCTCATCATTAAAAAAAAGCACGTCTGTTGATTATAGTTTGAAACTGTTCTCTCTTCAGTCCCTAAAAACAATGACACGACGTTGCCACTGTCGTTTAACATCAATATGCTCTACATGAAGAATGTTGTTAGTAGGTTTTCCTCCTTGAGGTATCCTCTTAGTGTGCTCAAGTTTTAGCCAGACGCCTAAAAATTCAGTGCCCACTTTTGGTTTTCATATTATTTCGATGCTTCAGTTTCCTATAATATTGAAAGCGTACCCCACACAGAAACAGTAAGTGACGACGCTGGTTCTCTCTCCTTCATTCCCTGCCTCTTTTCTCAGTCCAGGCGCGCGAAAAGGTAGGCCTGTATTGACATTTCCTCGCATAATGTGCTGTACAAAATGTCTCATAAAGTCCTCTGATATTTCAAGCCAAGTCGTGGTGGAATATATTATTCCATTAGTGAGATCACTTAGGAGAGTCTCTCGGGGGGTACGTCTCTCTCTGGCTCTCCAGGCCGCTCACTAGTCTCTGGATGTTTTGGAGCTCATTGATAGAGTCCTTCATCGATTTGGGGGAGCTGGTCCTATGACTCGACCCCGCTTTGTGGTTGTGGAGCTCAGGCACGGGACTCGTCTCCCTGCTGCCCGATTTGGACGACTCGGAGCTGGGGTTTAGGCCGCCTGGCAGGCCGGTGGTGAATAGACTTGTGCTTTGAGCCATAGACACGGGGAGCTGATAAGGGTTGAACCGGAGCCGGGGGCGGGAGCTGGTGAGGAAGGGATTTCTCGAGAGCGAACTGGCTGTAGTGCTAGCGGGCATGGCGGAGGCCGCGGCTGCAGCGGCAGCCATGTAGGTGTACGGGTACGGGAACAGGCCTCCAAAGGTCGGCATGGAAATGCCCTGAAATCAGACAGGAGAAAATGGCAGTTAGTACTGGGACCGTGATAGTGATATATTCAGACCACGATGTAGCCTACTCAAATGACTAGGCTTACTGAACCTTGGGGAGCCAGCTCAACGACCAAATTACGCACGGCCTGAATAGCTAGTTCACTTCAATAATTAAACCTAAAAGGAATTCGTCTTCTACGATGTTAATTAAAGAACCCTTTAGAATAATGAAGGTTATATGGATGGGATGTTAAAAAGGAGAATGCTTATTCGCATTCCAAATGGAGGTAAATAAAAGCCAGGCCTCTCGTTTTTACTCCCACACATTCCCTTATGAGTGGTTGATTTATGGGTGGTCTTCTAAAGCATGTTCTTTTAAAACAATTATCAGACTGCTTTGAAACACCATTAACAGAACTTGTTGTTCAAAATAATAATAATAATAATAATAATAATAATAATAATAATAATATAGGCCTAGACATGTTTTGGTCGCTCTTCTGGCAGCATGTATCCTCTCACTGCGGTAAGTGTGCAAGAACCCCAGGACTCCCTAATCCTAGTGGTAGTGACCTGATAACTCAACAACATGCTGCGCATTTTTAGTTATGCCGAGATTGGGCCTGCTAAATATGGCCAGTCACATGTACAATACAAGGCGTCTACAGTGGACTTTGGGCACTACGTTTGCACATACTTTAGTTTACTTGTAAGACTCGTGCTTTGTTAGTCAACGTCTATTCTAGTGCTAAATAATAATGTCCCCAACGGTGTTGGCGCCATCAAACGAGCATAAATTGCTATAAGTGATCACTGAGTTCAAACAAACAATTTGTTACCGTGTAGAATTAAAGTCGCCCTTACCTGAGAGGCGAGCATGTGCTGCGATAGATGGAAGGGGAAAGGGTTCGGCGCGCCCCCGGTGCCCTGTGCGGAGAGGCTGCCGTTTTCCATACCACTTGCCCCGGATACCGAGGCCAATAGATGTCCCATGCTCATGGCAGAAAACGCACCTGGGCCCATAGCGAACTGTCCAGGGTGAAATAGCATTTGTCCGGCGTTCATTGGATTAAAAAACTGCTGGCTGTGCAAGCCAGACAGGGCCAGACTCTGCAGGTGGCTCGCGCTGAAGTGTGAGGGGCTCTCTGTTTGAACCATGAGCGGGGAGAAACTTTCTTTGGTTGCGCTTATCCCGCCGCTGTCTGCGGTGTCCTTTTTTGAAGAATCTGTAGTGTCTTTCCTGTGCCTGTTCTCCGTTTTGTCTCCTTTCTCAAGGTTCCTTATACTGAATATGGAGTCGCTCGACTTTCTTGAGTCCGGATAGTCGTCTTTCTTTTCCAGACTCGGCTTTTCCTTCACCCGCTCCTCGCACCTCGGGCTGAAGGGAGAGGGCGGCTCCGGTTCAGGGCTGTTCGATGCGGTACAACGCTCATCCTGATGATCAAGTTCTTGCTCACTGTCAGTACAGGCTTTATCATCTGTAATAATAAAAAAAGTTGTAGTCAGAATTGGCTGTAAGTTTTGTAGGCTTAAATGTAAAATAACTGACAAAATGCCATGTCATGCTCAGACTTAATTGAAACAACTTTTTAAATAATGGAAAGTAAAATATCAGTTGAAACGGCAGTGGTTAAAACATTCACAAGCACACCCACACGTGATGATTTTAATTGTACAGTCATGATTTAGTGTCAACATGCCTTGTTAACCGTTTCCTTCCTACATGTCAGCCCAAGAGTTTGACTCGGAGCGTTAACATGGCTCTTTATGTTGTATTTTTAGGAGGCCAACTCTCTTTGTTTCCTCAGAGTAAATAGACTTCAGTTATGAATCGAAAGTTGAGCGGACAGCAGTTGCTGTTTTTCGATGGTCAAAAATAGCCTGATTAAGTCTATGCATTACAAGACGAAACAGTTTTTAATATTTCTATAATAAGTGAGTTGAACAAATAGCCTGTCACAAAATAACACTTTAAATCTGAAGAGCAGGAGCTGCTGAAAACATTCAAAGTACATTTTGTAATTAGAAAATGTACTATAACACTGTGTTTTCTTTGTAAATTGCACATATATTTATATTCTGTAAATTTAAAATGTATATTATTTGGACATAATACATGAAATGAAGTGGACACAAACCGTATACTGTTGCAATGCACAGTGTGGGTATAGGCCTATAGCCTATTCTCTTAATAGGCTAAATTACTAGAGGATTTGGCCTATTGTCGACTTATGTCAGCCACCGTAAGTCTAAATGCCATTGGCCACAATGGCATTATTATGTTTAAGCCTATCAAACGAATTGAGATTTAGGTTAAATATAATGTATCTTACCTGGGCTGATTCGACTGAACCTAAGCGGGCTGGATCCAGGTCCGATTGGAGAGTGTGCACCATCTCTGCCGGTTGTTGGTTCACTAGAGGAGGCATCAGAGTCGCCCCCGTCTCGGTCTGCTTTGCATTGGTCTTCATACATCCGCAGAGAGGGAAGGGTCAACTGTTTCCTAGAGTTGAACGGTTCCCTTTTAATAATAGTGGGTACATGTATTCAAGTAAGGCATCCATACACCATTAACATGACATCAGGGCAGCTGTGGGCCGACCTACATTCAATGATAAGCCTACATCAGAGTTGAGAAAAGCATGCATTTTGTCATTTTTATTTTGTTAACTAATAAACAGTTGAAATTGAATAACGTTGGGGCATGGCTAAAACATGCATAACATATGTCCTATGCATATGATCGTATTATGATAAATATAATGTATATAGAAGTAGGCTAGACTACACAATGTGATGGGCGAATCGACATAGCCTATGCTTACCTTTTCTCTCTTCTTCCATTTCCGGTGTCTCTGAATCCTTTGGCAAAAGGGTTATTATCAATCTTCAGCTGTGTTATCTGAGGACAGGAAATGGAGAAAATATATTAAACAGTGCTGGGTGTAAACAAGATAAACCATGAAAAATAGACCTAACCAAGACGTTAGAATTAACTACTACTACTACTAGTAGTAGTAGTAGTAGTAGTAGGCCTTAACTCGGCCTATAGGTACAGGCCTAATAATGAATTGACCTATATATATGGTCACGTGTTTTTCTCAACATTATTTATTCTGATATATTTCTCCCACACACATAGTGTCCCGTTAAACACACCGAACAGAACTCACTCTGTTGAAAGGAAGCCCCGGTAGATGTTGCATTATTAATGGAGGATTAATGACGAGGCGTTATTCTCACGACCCCCATGAGAAACATTGTTTCTCCATCCATTTTTTTCGGATAGCTGAGTGGGGGCGACTTGAACAGATGACTGACTATCTTATCCATAATTAATTATGTGGTTTGGATCATTGCTACTTCATGCAAGGCTTGTATGGAACAAATACTGCATGGGCTTTGGAGCCACCCCCGTCACTGGAACCGCTGTGCACGCTGCTTGGTTTGTCCTGTTTCCCCCTCCTCATCTTGTATGGAACTCTTGAGGAATTCGCGAATCGACCAATCAGGGAATCGCAGTTCCCCGTCTGTCACGCTTTGATTGCGCAGGCAGACTCTGACACTGTGTAGCTCGCGGACAAACTGGCGAGGCTAGTGCCTTCTAATCGATTGTGATTTTTTGCCATAAACTTTACGATAGCAACAAGACCACCACAGGCCCCTCTGACACGGACGCCAATTAGACTCAAGGAGGGGGAGAAGAGAGGGGGTCGCAGGGAGCTAGATAATTTTAGACTGCAACTAAAATAAATACTCAATACATCAAATCTAGGAATTACTGACACCCCGAAGAACCATGAGATATCCGTCTTTAACCAAATGGTGTCCGTGTCCAAAGATGCGCCATCTAATTAGATTTGAATGGAATTGTAGCCTTTAGTCAACAGCAGCAACTCGTCCATAGTCCATAGCCCATATACGGAAAGACAACAGCAAGACAACTTTTTCAAATACGTATTTTACTAGGCAAATATATGCCTGCAATTGTAGGCTAAACTGGTTACGTAAGGTTAACCATAACATTTGACAATGACGACCAACATGCGGTTTGATTGGGCAGGTGCATTTAGTCCTACAGATTAAAAACCCTGCAGAAACGGGTTCACTGTAAAACTTCGGACTAAATTCGTCAACAAAGATCATTAAATGCAACAAGGTTGTACAAACGAGTGAGGCCATTGAATTCCACAAATGAGCCAACTTTTAACAGCATAAAAACAAACAAAAGAAAAACGAAATTGAACCTCAGATGAACATTTTGCTGATGGAAAATCGTGGCATGTATGTGAATACAGGCCCAACCTCACATGGCAAGGTTATTTCACGGACTCTAACATTAATGTAGCCTGTGTTAAATTCCACTTTATTGTACTGTATTGTGTAGGCTACTGTATTGCTTACCTTGTCGTTTTGATAAGCTGTGACAGCGATGAAGTCTGTCTCTGGGAACACGTATGTCCTAAACGTGCTGTAGGGGAGCTTCAGGATGTCGTTGGCCCTCACGATATGAAACCTGGGCTGGTATTTGTGCATGGAATTAAGAATCGTCTGTGGAGGGAAGGGGAAAAAAATATTATTATAATTTCATCGACACCATCTGATGCTAGGCCTATCTCAAAGTCACTCTTAGGCCCATACGTGAGTAATACAATACAATAATGTACATCACATTAAATTAATATATGTTATTATTATTTCTTATAAAGATTATCATTCATAACAATAAGTAGGTCTATTCAGAATTGGGCCTACTGCGTATTCTTAGAATGCAAGAGAACACACCTTTGGTCAACACAGATCGAGATAGAAAACAATACTAAAGATAAACATTCCATGTAATATTGGCATTATCACATGTGCTGGCTAACCTACTGGGTATCTGATAACATTTATAACACATGTATATTCTATACATTCATTAAATACTACAACATGTATTCCTGTACACACTGACTGGATAATTAAAGATACAGGTTGGATAGCATATGGTCAAATGTAGGCCTAGATCTATTAAAACACTGTCTGCAACATTTTGCAAAAACGTCTGGATGCGTCTGGCATGTAAATGTTCAATTTGTTTACAGTCGGTTTGTTTGCACATAGGATTATGAGCATTGAACAAACACACGCTGTAACACTGCAGCTTCTCTCTAGCCGACTTTCTGAGGCATCCATAATTCTCCTCTTCTCCGCGGTTTATTTTTTTTACAGTAGGCTACAAACAGCACTTCAGGGACCAACGGCGAAACATGATCGGCCTTCGAGTTCGAGTACAGGCTACATCCACACATTGTTTTTATTCCAAGCTGCTCAAGCTGGCTCAAGACAGTGAGGCTAGGTCAGAATAAAGCAATCAAACCTATTTCCACTCTACCCAGTTTCCTTGACCAGATTTCTGACTCTCATAATCCCTCTACAATCCTCTTCCTCAATCGTGTAAAACTTAGTTTTATAAATGTGTAAATGCGTTATATTATTAACCTACTATATCTACCAACAACAAGAGCATTCGTGATATTAGATTTATAGTCTACTTTTATGAAGCTTTAGACAATAATATATTGGGAGATCATATTTGGAAACAGGCCTATGTCGACATTGAACAGTGGGGGCATGTCCTTCCTGCATGTCGACAGTGGCAACAGCGTGGCAATACTAAGCCATACATATTGGGGAAAATGCAGTGCCAATACATTAGGCCTACTAAAATAATGTTGCAAATAGAATAAGAGTATCCAAGAAATATAGACATATCTCGCTCATAAAATCCAACAGTATCTGTCTTTAAATACACTGTTACTCCATAACCTAAAACATATTATTAATTATTAATCACAAATACATTTGCGTGTTTAAATGTGAATAAAAGTCAACATACAGTACTTACAAATCCATGCTTGTCCGATATATTGTTGGTCAGCTTCAGTTTATGAAAAGCAACAGGCTTGGCCATCCACTGCTCTCCCGTAGCCGGGCTATCCGGGTGAATGTACATTCTTTTGGGCATCTCCGGATCGGCCTTTCCCGCTACCATCCAGCGAGAATTGTGGAACTTGTAGCGGCAGTCGTCGGCAGCAACTATATCCATCAATAGAATATACTTGGCTTTTTTATCAAGCCCATTTATTCTGACTTTAAACGGAGGAAACATTCTCCTGGAAAGACAGACAAATATGCGTGGAATTAACTGCATGTAGGCTTATTCATAAACATATGACATTTCATGTTGTCAGACAAGACACAAAAATCTGGCAATAACATTGTATTAAGATGTCATTAGGCGAGTCGCTCTCTCCTTTGTGTCCAGGGAAAATGCAACACTATTTAATCGATATAGGCAAATTATGAAGTCATATTAATTAACAGAACTGTTCTTTATAATAAAATCATTCAATCGAATTATGTACATGCAACTTTGAAAATACCATGATAGTTGTCGGAAATAAAACGAATAAGTTATCGGCCTAATAACCTACTTAAAAGTATTCTGTATTTATTTGATGATTATAATATTTATATTATAATATAATATTTTAGGAATTCGTCTGTAATCAGTCAGGTGAAATATATTTATGACATGACACTATCACTTAGGTTAAATCACAATCCTCTTTTTCCAGTCTGTCAGTCTGTTTACAAAATCCAGAAGCTCAACTGTCATGACAGAATGCAGTTTGATCCATATGCTGGTATAGTTTTGCTGACAAAAGCCAGGGGAGGGTTTTTTTCCTCTCTGGCAAGACTACTAACCTAAACTAAACTCAAAACGGCTCGTCTTTAATGCATTCAACATTTTCTAAATATAGCAAATATTGATCCTTTGCGGTCTCTGATAGCGTCTGGAGGAGACGCTGTCAAAGACGCTCCAAACTTGATTATAACAATCGTACCATCGAAACTAAATAAAATGCTATAAGTCAGGTCACAATAGTACGCTGTGATTGTATTTATCACTTTTAAGTTAAATAATTAACTTATTTCGATAATAAACTAGGCCTATACGTTAAAGAACAGACAATAATCTACAAAGAATAACAGCATCACATAGCGCCAGTCTAGCCTACAGCAGGCCCTGTAATATTGTTTCGCTGTAATCCTAAATGTAACTACCTCTTTCGAACCCTCTTGCTTTCACCATTATCTTTCTGAGGCGTTACAGAATAAATCTGAACACAAGGCACATCTGAACACAAAGCCTATACAGTATGGACAATATTTGTCCCACCAAGATGTACATGCTATAATCGCCATTGATGGACAGAGAACAACCATGACGCTGTAGTCAACCTCGCTGGCAATAATTATCAGAGCGCACTCTCACCTTCCAGATTTGGTAATAACCATCTCTGTTCCTATTTTGTGAAACTGGTCCCATAGGTCCTTGGCCTCCAGTGTGACTTTAGGGTCGTCCTCCACCTCTTCCTCGGGCTCCAGGCTCTTCAGGCTGCGGAGATGAGCCGCCTGGTGGTGGTGGCTGAGAGCCGGGTGGAGCCCTGCCTCCGCGGCTCCAACGAGGTGGTCCGACATGGGCTTAGTAAGAGCCGCGTGAGGCAGAGTGAGCGTCGGGAAGAAGGAAGGCTGCGCGGCCGCTAGGAAAGCTGACATGGAGAAGTCGGTCGGCCGGTGAGCGTGGAAAGGGTGATAAGCCATGGCAGTCCCTGTGAAAACTGGATCTCTCATCGGTGCATCCAAAATATCGAAGTGAAATTATGATATACAGTACGATTCTACCCCCTCGGCAAAAACAGTAGGACAATTTCCAGAATAATGTATTGTTATTTCTGTAAGAAGTATACAGAAGTAATGTCGAATACTGTGCCAGATAGGCTATGAATAGACGGGTTATAGACGGTTATTAGCAGAACAAACTGAATTGATAGGAACTAGCCTATACTACACGTAAACTCCCGTTGCAGGTACCTCCACGAAGTGCAGTAACAATATCAGTCAAAGATAGTGAAGCAACTACGCTTTGAGAGCAGAATCGGGGTTTCCTTCTTTCTCTCGACCAGTCGCTTTGAGAAAAATAAGATGTGCCTCTCTGAAGGCTGAAGCAATCATTCCACACGGACACGGAGTTGAAATGGTCTTGCCCTGTTCACTGAAGAACTGTGACTATCTCACATGTTCTTCCTGCCTCGATCCCAACACTAATGAACCAAGCCCCTTTGATTGCTGATTTTACGCTTTCTGGACCAATTGTGGGCCTCTATAGGCGTGGTTTTGACAGCTCCTGCCAGACTCGAAGAGAGGGGGGTGGACAATAAGGTGTCGGAAGCATTAGCAGTAAGAAAACATGTCAACAGAATAAAATATTAACCAATGACAGGAAAGCTCGGGAAATCCCACCCCCATCTCCAAGCCAAACACCGGGTCAGCCCTCAATTCTTGACCGGTGGAGGCATCACCCCGGTCGGCTTGCGCTTCATACTTTCGATGAGGTGCATAACTCCAGCCCAGAACCGGTGCCCGAATAGATAGCCTACGTTTATTGCTCTGTAGTCGCTTTCATGATAGCCTATAGGTAGGCTAAATAATGTTAGTAGGCTATACCGGTGATTGATTTTTTACAGTATGAAGAAGATTCCAAATAGATTCGTTGTGGTTCCATTCCATGTTAAGATTATATTATCAGTTTAGGTCCTCGTCATATTTTTTTACCTCATAGCCATTCTATCTAGTTTCGTTTGTTTAGAATTCCGCGTGCAGTTTTATCTGTTTAAGTGTTTATCTTGGTTTGGCCATAATAACATACAGTTCCATCACTGCTTGTGCGTAATGATAGACTTAGATAGACTACGCTGAGACGGTAAGAGAGTCCACAGCCTCCTGTACCTGAATGGTAGGCTATCGGACTCGATTTAGTGATTATATTCTAGGGCTGTCGATTTCCGTGACTCGCTGCTGTTTTGTGAACGCTTCACCGCAAGGACAGCGACTAATAAACCGGACATTGCCACTTTAAAAACAGCCCCGGGTCATTCGAAAAGCGCAGGACCAGATGCTGCATCGAAGCATGAAGAAAAGAAAGCAGATGAATTAATGAATTTCGAGAGCAAAATTGACAGATAAAACGCGGTAAGTGCTTGCTTATAGCCTTACAGAAAGTAAATATATATTGTTTTTCTGACGTGTAACCTATGTCCCCTTCACAAAATAAATTATTCATGCACACGTTATAACCTACGCAAAGTGAATTATTGTATATTCACTTTATTTGATTGCCTTATATCCTAAATAGTGAAAATAATAAAACCAGGAATAGTAGCCTATCAATAGCTCCGATACTATACTGTAGGCTATTCCTTTAATTCTAATATGATCTTCTTCGCTCTCATTTTCAGCATAAACTGACACAGCAATGATATGATTTATAATACATTGTCATGAGCAGGCTCTCTTCTGAGCGTGAGGGAACAACAGTGTCCGGACTCGCCTGGGCTGTTTGTTGGTATGTGTCAAACCACATACACGTATATTACACACTTCAGACCTTTGCAACGAACCCTACGGCGACCCGACCAGAAACTCTGTCTCGGTACTGCTCTGTTGTACCTTTAAGAAATCCATTCTGTGGACCCTAGGCTTGATTAACATGGATTCGGTTGGTTAAAGAGCCGTTTGGCGCCAGTCGGCTGACGCACCACAATAAGAGCAGACTCTTGTCACTTCATATTTACCCTAAAATCCTACCAGCGAGCGCCGTCCAATCCCCCTTGCCATCCACACCAAAGCTGCGGTTTATGCTTTGCGTTTAGGGGCTGAGAATGCACTTTCGGAATGATTATTACTTTGCATCAAAATGTGAAAATGTTGATATACACGGAACAGTCTGCACCGAAGTTGATCCGACGCATACAAGTAGAACCGGTTCCGCTCTAGCTCAATCCAGAACATCGTCACTTCGACATAAAAACTGAAACAAAAACGAATAATCCTTCCGAATAAATTCGTCAGATACAAACCACACATTTCCGATTAACCATTATATTGCCGGTTGAATCGGTGTTTTGTGTAGGTCTTACATTTCTTCCTTAACAGTGTTCGCACATCTCCATTGACATTGGTGTCAATAGAATATAACACATTCCTTTCCAAGTGCATGTTGAGAGCTTGAAGGATTTACATTAGATAAAAAAACGGAATGAAATTAAACGTAATCTATGCTTAAAAGTAGCCTACTTTTGAGAGTTTCACACATTTTGAATGGTATAAAGTGCAATAGCTATTGACCTTGTTTGGTGCTCTGTTCTACTGCATCTTACTATCTTATTCCAGCCCTTATTCATATGATGTGATTAGTCATGTATCACTAAAGGGAAAATACAATATTACCCACCCTGTAGCATGTTCCTTGGTGGTAAGAGGTGACACACTTGTTGCTTATATCTGAACGTGAAAATCTCAGCAAAATCCAGAGTCAGTGGAATATTTTCGGAACATTGATCACTTGTTTTTGCAGACCTACCCTATTAAAACCCGACTGACGTCTCTGTGCACTGTGCAAACGAATGTCCATTTATTACAAAACTCATTTTGCTTCCAATACCATTTTTTTAAATATTTTTTTAAATCTGAGAGACATTCTGTAAATGGTTTTATAAACTTATCACACCAGCCGTGCTCAAAATTGTAGTGAATTTATTTAGACCTTGTACATTTTGTGATCACAGCGAGCAGAATAAAACGTGTAGGCAGGCCTTCATCAGTCTTGATCTGAATAAATTATTCTGCATAACTTAATTGGAATCTTTATGTTGTGGCCTAAACTTAAAGCAATCAGGTAAATTGTGATTCTTTATTTCGTTTCAATTATGAAGAAGATAATCAGAATAATGAAAGTTGTTGAAACCCTGTAGAATTATTGTTGTTATAATAGGTTAAGGGTGGTCAATTATGCATAATGGATAAGGATATAACATTTGGCTACTAATTTTCGAGCTCATTAGGCCGAGCATGTATCATCATTTAGTTTTGTGAAAATAATGTTCTTATTAAATCTTTGAAATTACAGATAGGGAATCTATTATGTATAGGGCTACAGTTTCAGTGGTATTTATCGTTAAGCCTATTTTAGATCTATTTGATTTAGTTTGAATTAAGGATCATTTATTTTTATCAATCTCACATCTTTAAAGCGCTATGCTTCCTTTTTCAAAAAACCTGGTCAGTCTTTGTACTTGTCTGTCATGGTTTTCGTCCTTTATAGGCTATACATTCAACTCGTGGTCGACTGAGTCAGTCAGTAGCCTAGTCAGTGAAATTAAGTGCATTCTAACAGACGCTAACTGCTTCTAGACTATATAGAAGACTCGTCGTTAAAGCTTAGCCTACTTACTCAGGTTCAAGTTAGGGAGAAAAAACATTCTGAGCGGGAAAAGATCAGCACCACATGGAGAATGTTAATGGTTTTCTATGAATATACTTAAACAACTAATTACATCAATAACGGGTTTGCAATTACGCAGCATGTATTTGCTCTGTGTACATACCCTCCATGAAGGGCCTTCAGAAAGTCACCCCTACGTTTTCAATATTTCGTTGTGTTACAACCTGAATAAAAAATTATTAAATTGAGATTTGGTATCACTGATCTACACACAATACCCCATAAAGCGAAAGTGAAATTAAGTTGTTTGAAGAAAATGTTCGATATTAACAAAAAATGAAAAGCTAAAATGTCTTGAGTCAGTAAGTATTCAACCCCTTCGTTATGGGAAGCCTACATAAGTTCAGGAGTAAAAATTTGCTTAACAAATCACAAGATATATGGACTCATTATGTGTTCAATAACAGTGGTTACAGAATTGTTGAATGACTACCCCTGAGTAGTGAATTTCCAGCACAGATTCAACCACAAAGACCAGGGAGGTTTTTCAATGTCTTGCAAAGAAGGGCACCGATTGGTAGATGGGTAAAAGTTTTAAAAAAGCAGACATTGAATATCCCTTTGAGCATCATGAAGTTATTAATTACACTTTGGATGGTGTATCAATACACACAGTTACTACAAAGATACAGGCGTTTCTTCCTAACTCAGTTGCCTGAGAGGAAGGAAACTGCTCAGGGATTTCACCATAAGGGAAAACTGAGGATGGATCAACAACATTGTAGTTACTCCACAATGACAGAGTGTAAAGAAGGAAGCATGTACAGAATAAAACATTTGAAAAACATGCATCCTGTTTGCAACAGGGCACAGAAGTAATATTGCAAAAAATGTGGCAAAGAAATAAACTTTTTTCCCTGAATACAAAATGTTATGTTTGGGGAAAATCCAACAACACATCACTGAGTACCAGTCTTCATATTTTCAACCATGGTGGTGGCTGAATCATGTTATGGGTATGCTTTTCATCGGCAGGACTAGGGAGTTTTTTAGGATAAAAATAAACAGAATACAGCTAAGCACAAGCAAAATACTAGAGGAAAACCTGGTTCAGTCTTCTTTCCAACAGACACAGAGACAAAATCACATTTCAACAGGACAATGATGGTGGCAGGTAGCCAAGTGGTTAAGAGCGTTGGACCAGTTACCAAAAGGTCGCTGGTTTGAATCCCTGAGCTGGCAAGGTGGAAAAATCTGCTGTCCTGCCCTTGAGCAAGGAAGTTAACCCCGGACAACAACTTATCCCGGGGGTGATGACATGGACGTCGATAAGGCAGTCCCCGCACTTCTCTGATTCAGAGGAATTGAGTTAAATGCAGAAGGCACACTTCAGTTGAATGTATTCAGTTGTGCAACAGACTAAGTATCCCTAATCACAAGGCCAAATCTACACTGGAGTTGCTTACTAAGACGACATCGAATGTTCCTGAGTGGCCTAGTTCCAGTTTAGACTTAAATCGGCTTGAAAATCTATAGCAAGACTTAAAAATGGCTTTCTAGCAATGATCAACAACCAATTTGACAGAGCTTGAAGAATTATAAAAATAATAATTAATGGGCAAATATTGTACAATCCAGGTGTGCAAAGCTCTTAGAGACTAACCCAAGAAGCATCAAAGCTGTAATCACTGCCAAAGGTGATTCTAACATGTATTGTCTCAGGGGGGTGAATACTTATCTAATCAAGGCATATTAGAGTTATAATTTGTATGAATATTTTATAAATGTTAGAATTATACAGATTATTTTGTGTAGGGCATTGACCAAAATTGACAATTAAATCAATTTTAATCTCACTCTTAACACATCAATGTGGAAAAAGGCAAGGGTGTGAATACATTCTAATGGAAAAAAGCAATCATCAAGTGATATGGTGTTATTAATGATGATTTTTAATCTCGTTCATACCAGAAGCGTTCCCCATTATATCCTACTACCTGTTAAAGCAGAGATGAGAGATGTGGCAATAACGAACATATTCAACATATTTCTGTTAAATGTCGCACATAGTCCTTTAGAAATAGGCCATTTATGTCTGTGCGTGACAAGATATCTGCTCGCCACACCTTGAGATAATTTCCTATGTAAAAGGTTATAACCCCAAAGGAACAGACATTATTTTGCATTAAGCCCTAATATAATTTGTTTAAATGCAAGCTTTGGGTGAAAATGTGCAGAAAGAACAGTGCACCTTCAGGGTGTGGTGACCAGCGTGTTACTGATATGCTGCGGGAAAAGTCTAATTACGAAATAACGGGAAACTATTGTAACTATTACAGCCGTATTTGTCTGTAATTTAGTATGGTTATTGTTATTTTTTAGGCTACTCTCGCTACATCGTTAATTTTTTCATTTAATATTTTCTTCCCATCTCTCTGCATCATCTCTCCTGCTATATTTAGCCGGTAGACTGAGGCCTTGGCGCCAGACCGTTTAAGACCTGTCAAAGTCCCTCATATTTCCCCTTGTCACATGTATACCCAGCGCCTCCTTCAGCCAGGCTACCACCAACCCCCTCACCCTCCTATTCCCCATCTCTCTTTCATTCTCGCTTACTACACTTCTCCGCCCCCTCTAGCGCGCTCTCTCGCTCTCACCACACACCACACACACACACACACACACACACACACACACACACACACACACACACACACACACACACACACACACACACACACACACACACACACACACGGCCTATTTAATTTTCTCTCCATTTTTTCTTCTCCCACTCATTAAAGCCGGGTTTTAATCCCTCTTTCCCGCCCTCTGCGAACTTTGTGCAATTTGCTCGTCTTCGTGCTCGTGTTGTCTCATTGACCCGAGTCAGCAGGGCTGCCGGTGGGCTGTCCTGTCCGCTTGGACAAATTGCGACTGATTGATGAAAAATAACAATTCTCACAATGAGCGCTGGTAGCCGAATAGGCGCTCCTCAACCCCCCGCCCCGCCCCTCACAACCAACAACCCAACAGGGCTCGGAGGGTTCAACGAATGGAAGCCCCTAATGCTCTTCTCGACCCTTGGCACCACCAAAACAGCCCCACTAACACTTTGGCAGACAACCCCCCCACACACACAGATTGAGTCAAACATCCGTTTAACACTTATTGTTCATATAACACGTTTTGTAAAAGTGGAGGGCAAAAAGACTGTTGTGACAAAATCCAAAACTGGTAATTGCTTATTGATCAACAAATGTGATTCCACTTATGTTATTTTCACGTGCAGCTATCACCTTGAAAGTCGACTTTAGTAATAATAGGTTAAAAGGAGGTTATTTGTAAAATAGTAGCCCAGGTCCATGAATTGGAAATATGTTTTATGCTTGAAAATCTACGTTCAATTCTTATTTAGCGAATTGTATAGCCTTTTGTCTCTGACGCACAACTTGAATACTTGAAGTGTTTGTCTGGAGAAATTGACAGCTAATATAGCTAATTCTAGTTCCTAATTCTATGTGGTGACAGCCTACCTTTCGCAGGTAGCAACAGGTGGGGGCGCTAAAATGACCCCACGGAACATCCTTAATTAATGCTGCTCTCCAGTCTCCTTGCTACTCCACTAAACCAAAACACTCCATGTTCTCTGTGTTGTTCACTGTTTCTTTCTGTCCAAGTTCATTTGACTGTGATTCAAAGATGTGTGTGTGTGTGTGTGTGTGTGTGTGTGTACGTGCGGGCGGGCGCGTGTTTACACATATTACATCATATTACACCGTTGTCATACTATGTAATGACAACGGGTCTATAGTTTTTGACAAAACAATCTTCCCACCAACATTTACCTGCATTGTCATTGTCTGTGGTTGCAGGGTTGGGTAGGTTACTTCCTAAATGTAATATGTTACAGTTACTAGTTACCTGTCCAAAATTGTAATCAGTAACGTGACTTTTGGATTACTCAAACTCAGTAATCTGATTACATTGAGTTACTTTTATATTACTTTCCCCTTAAGAGGCATTAGAAGAAGACAAAAATGTATGTTACCAATTGAACGACATCTATGGCCGGATAAATCAATGTTAAAGTTTACATAGCTGGCCATATATGGATGTCAAATGACACTTTATGGGTTGGTTATGTATGATTCTTTTAACCCATCGCTTTCTACTGCATATAATAATATGATTAACTTATATCTTTACATTAAAAACCAAAGTCTATCAGAATTCCAGTCATTCTAATAAATGTTATACCCCTTGATCTTCAGGAATGGGACTTGGAAATATTGAAATATAAATTAGCCAATTTGTTTTACCTGAGCACAACCCCAAAACTAAGGACTTATTAGCCAGCCCTACTCTGTTGTTTATGATTTTGTTGTCGTGGAGGACTGATTGGGCTCATTGATTCGGGGTAAAAAAAAATAAATGCTGCGCTCATGGAATGGCATGATTTGAGCACTAGTGAAAAGTGCTATTTACATGTGAAAAATGAACATTGCTATATGCCTATTGTTTTCCTTTTTGTAGTCAACACTTTGATATCTTGATCATATGCAGCTCTTTAAAGTGCAAATCCACAGAGGAAACAATAACAAAATGGAATCCCCGCCTCTGTTTTGGTAAAAAGCTGAGGGATGGGCCTGGAGAAATGTAACCGATTTACAAATATTGGAGAAAAACAAGCTTTTTTGGGGATTCTCATGGAGTGTGAAAGTTGAACTAAGCTCATGAGACATTTATAAGTTATATTCTTCAATAATCAATGGATATATATATATATATATAATTTATAAGTCCACAAATGGATGAAGCAACTACAAACTGTCCCTGTAAGTCTACCAAAAGTGTGTGAGTTTGAGCATGTGTCTATTAGGCTTATGGATATAAAAAAATATCAGCATGAATTAGATTTTGCAATAGGCTGGGATCCGCACTATGCAGCTGTTGCAAGAGCGCATGTTTCACTGGCTGTCCACTGGTTTCAAAAACAATGATTGATAGGCAGCTTAAACTGATTTGAATTTAACCATTATTGGGTTCAAATACACATTTAGATTTGTGAACAGCCATCCACAATACGTAGACTACACCACTGCTGTCATCCTTACCTCCAAACTTTATTCAAATTGGTTAATCTTTGGATGCCGACAGCAGTCGCACCATTGGAAGACATAGCTTGGACTGTAGCCTACAAAAGCCTATTCCTGCTCCTTTCCCGCTATCCATCAAACACATTTGGTGTGTCGTCATAGTGGTCTGACTCGCTCAGGTGGAACAAATGTAAACTTCCGCCCCTTTTCAACGCTGATTTTAATGTCACTGAGAAAACACAGAAGTGTCAAAGTTTTTTCGCTTACAATATTTTAGCTGGTAACGTAACGGATTACAGTTACAGGTTTTTGTAATCCCTTACATATAACGGATTACATGTAATCCGTTACTCCCCAACCCTATGTGGTTGAGAGTGAATTGAGTTTTTGTTTATTTTCTGCTTCTGGCAACACAGGTTGAAAGCACAGGTTGAAAGCACACAATACTCCATGCAGCTTCGGGAATTTCCCTTCCCTTTGCCGGCCCTCTCGTCCCCGGATTCCCTACCTTTGATCAGTGAGGCCTGGCCTCAGAGCTACCGGAGCGGTGCAGCATGACCCTGGCATATATCATTAACCCCCTTACCTTCAATGCAGCGCGCTTTACACATGCGTAATGGGCCAGGTCACAAGTGAACACGTTTTTGCGCTAGCAGGATCTTACTTGAGTGCAAAATAGCATAAAGACGTATTTGTTTGGCCTTCATTGATTTCTGAAAAGATATAGACCAAAATCACTAAATTACTTAGCATCTTTAAGCATATCATGCAATTGTACACACAATTACTTGTTACTTTTATTTCTTATTCTTATCAGTATTTAAAAAAAAACTGCATTGTTGGTTAGGGGCTCGTAAGTAAGTATTTCACTGTAAGGTCTACTACACCTGTTGTATTCGGCGCATGTGACTAATACAATTTGATTTGATTTGATTCAATGAAACTTCCATATCATGGTTTCGGTCGAGTGACATTGAATGGACCTTAATTGATAGTTTCACTGATAACAGTGACTTACATTTAAAAAATATATTTTTTAAATACCCTCAACATACCTCAGAGATGGCAGTTAGTTGTAGGATGCTGCTGATAGCAACCTGATAGAATAACATGGCTACTAAATCCATCAAGTATTTATACCACGCATTATAGCCTAATTATTTTAATTAAATTATGCGGGTTAAACCGTAGGATATTTTGTGTGAGTGACCTATCCAACTGAAAGAGATCTGATTCTGTGAGTAGGCCTAGAATACATTTAAAAAGAATTAGCCTATGGAGAAAGGAGAATAGCCTGAAGATTTAAAAAAAATATTTTGTAGGCCTACTGTTCACATCTTGTGAATACTGACACTAAAGGTAACAAGAAGAAATTATCCACCAGTTCGTTCGTGTTAAACTTTGACAATAGTGTTATAACAGTGATTTATTTGACAATAGTGTTATAACAGTGATTTATTTGACAATAGTGTTATAACAGTGATTTATTTGACAATAGTGTTATAACAGTGATTTATTTGACAATAGTGTTATAACAGTGATTTATTTGACAATAGTGTTATAACAGTGATTTATTTGACAATAGTGTTATAACAGTGATTTATTTGACAATAGTGTTATAACAGTGATTTATTTGACAATAGTGTTATAACAGTGATTTATTTGACAATAGTGTTATAACAGTGATTTATTTGACAATAGTGTTATAACAGTGATTTATTTGACAATAGTGTTATAACAGTGATTTATTTGACAATAGTGTTATAACAGTGATTTATTTGACAATAGTGTTATAACAGTGATTTATTTGACAGTAGTGTTATAACAGTGATTTATTTGACAATAGTGTTATAACAGTGATTTATTTGACAATAGTGTTATAACAGTGATTTATTTGACAATAGTGTTATAACAGTGATTTATTTGACAATAGTGTTATAACAGTGATTTATTTGACAATAGTGTTATAACAGTGATTTATTTGACAGTAGTGTTATAACAGTGATTTATTTGACAATAGTGTTATAACAGTGATTTATTTGACAATAGTGTTATAACAGTGATTTATTTGACAATAGTGTTATAACAGTGATTTATTTGACAATAGTGTTATAACAGTGATTTATTTGACAATAGTGTTATAACAGTGATTTATTTGACAATAGTGTTATAACAGTGATTTATTTGACAATAGTGTTATAACAGTGATTTATTTGACAATAGTGTTATAACAGTGATTTATTTGACAATAGTGTTATAACAGTGATTTATTTGACAATAGTGTTATAACAGTGATTTATTTGACAATAGTGTTATAACAGTGATTTATTTGACAATAGTGTTATAACAGTGATTTATTTGACAATAGTGTTATAACAGTGATTTATTTGACAATAGTGTTATAACAGTGATTTGCACGCACCTTTGAATTTGTGTTGCAATGCTTTTTCTTTGTGTCGATAAACTGATGTAATGGAAGTCTTTACTAGATATATATGTTATAACCGCGTTAAGGTCATAATGCTACTGATTCACAACTTGTAACCAAAGCTGCTGTACTCGAACATTGTTAAGAGTTAGAGATATAGGACACATGCAAGTTACCTGTAAAGTGTATTTTATGTATCTAAGAAAATTAAGAAACAATTTAAATCCATGTGGGTCGATACTGATGTAGGCTACAAGTAGGTCTACCTACTAGATAGGGAAAGGTATATAATTAACTTCAGTAGCAAGCTTCATGTAATTGTTGCATCTGCAGTTAAAATAAACCGGAAAATAGTCCACAACAGAAATAAATGGGAGATTATAGCCTAGGTGTTGGAAGTTCTCTGACCGACTTCAGAAGTGGAAGGTAGACAATATAGCCTAGCCCTATAAACCAGTGGTGCCCAGACTTTTTCGGTTACTGTACCACCAACTGAATTTAGCTCTCCCCGGAGTACCCCTGAAGTACCCCCTCGTGCAGTAGACTTCTCAAGTACCCCATGTGGATCAACCTTGTGGATAGGCCAAGTAGCCCCAGGGGCCTTAGTACCGCTGGTTGGGAACCACTGCTATAGACTAACCATTTTGGTTTGTTCAAATGTCTTAGCTCAAATAGCTATGAGATAAACGATAAGCTAATGTCGTATTGATGGAATAACAACCCAATTGACAACATACATGCGTATATAGCAGATCAATTTCTGTTTAGGATCGTAACTCTATAACAGCCTTGATCAATTTGATGTGATAGGCTATTATGTTTCACATGCATTCAGTTCCCTTGAAAATAACCACATTTTCGCCTTATTGCTCTCTACTATAGGCTACAGTCCTGTCAAATTCGTGTTTACTTAACAGAGTTGAACTTGTTGACAGTGCTTCAAAATTAAATGTTCAATTCATGCAACAGAAAACATTGAATCGTAATATATACAGAGGCGATATGAAATTACCTGAGGTCCGGGGAAAACTACTTATTTCAGTCATACTTTAATTTATCGACAAGAAAAGCACTTTCCCGTATTACATTTCGAACGTAACCTCTCACACGATGGTCTCTGTCATTGAATTAGAAATAAGTGTACACATACTATAATCTTGTTCAGAATAAGGCGATTAGGGTCCTCAAAAGTAAGTGTTTTTCGTTTGAATAAAGTGTAGAAGTAAGTGTTTTTCGTTTGAATAAACCCATTGATGCGTAACATTTTTTCCAATGGACATTTTGGCACTGTAAACAATACAGAACTGTTAGGTTATATCAAATAATATTCGCCTCCGGTTAGACGATTGAAAAGCATGACCTGAAAAGTGACAAGATTACATTTGTATATTAAATTAACAATAATAATAGCCCTATGTGAAGTCTAATTGGTCTTTGGGTTGTATTTGTTGTATTCACTAAAAGATCATAACATGTCATCAACATACCTGCAATAACCACGGTATTTCCCACTATACTTTGTCTGTCATATTCATATGAAAATAGGATATAATGAAATGGATGCCACTATAAATTCATCCGCAAGAATGACTATTTGATACCCATTGACATTGTTACATTTTTCATTTAACAGACACTCTTATCCAGAGTGTTTTACAGTAGTGAGTGTCTACATTCAACTTGTTTAATTCCTATTTGATATCCAGTTGGCTCCTTTGAGGATCAAAGGAGTGCACTGAGGAGAGCAAAATAATTGAGTGATACAAAAAAATAGGGAATTTTACTTGCCTAACAGAACTATTTGCTAACAATGTAACAGTTTATTACTCTATTTAGTTGAGGATGACAACAATTAAATGCAATCAAAATATATAAGATCTGATATTGTACACACAATATAATGCTGTTAGTCTGTTGAGAAATTATTGAATGTAAGTGAATAACAATTTTCATCACATTTCAAGACAGATAAGTACACTAATAAATCACACAAAGTTAAAGAAATATACACGTTTGGATATAGATTATTTTATTGAATTTTTCTACAGTGGATGTTGTGTTTTTTTGAGCAAAACAATGTTAGCAAAAGCTTAGCAAACCTGTCCATAAGTGGTTGTAGCTAGCTATGTATTAATGATGCTTCTCTCCTGGTGCCAACCTTCTCTCTCTCCTCTCTCTGCTCCTATTCACAGAGTTTGCTGGCAGAGGAGGATGGGTATTAATGGAGACTGTCACAGGAGAGGAGGGTAACGACCAGGGGCCTGTTAAGGAGGCAAACAACGTTTTGAAACAGGGAGGTACGATTTGTACTTGATCAATAAGAACACAGGTACAGTTTTTCAGATGTGAAATGATTAGTAAAGGTGTGCCCTCCTTATCAGGCCCCTGCCCCTGGTAGAGGTGCCAGCTGGGGCACTGGCCTGGGCATGGTCCCCTCAGACTCAGAGAGACATTGCAAGGCACCCTGTCACAGCACCAGGGGAGCGTCAGTGGGCAAACCATAGAAATATAACGGAAAGAACAGGCATTCAAATCTATTATGCCATAATAGAGCCTCACAGTGGAGGTGTCATAACTCTCATAAAACCTAGTGGTCAAACAGGGAAATGGTTCCAATCGTTTTTCCACCATTAATTTTTCCCATAGGGGATTTTAGAAACACTTAAAATAAGGGCTGTGTTTTGTGTAGGTTTACCCTGGCGTGATGTTTTGATAACCATGTAAATCTCTCTCGGACAAGGTGACTTTTATCAATATATTCCGCTCTATTTACTCTCAGAATCGAAAGTGCTAATTAGCATCAAACCAGACATCATGCAAAACTACAAATCCCTGCAAGCTGCACATCATCTCTAGCTGACACCTTTGCTAACAGGTATTGTGTCAATTTAAACAGGACAGTTCACAGAATTGTCTATTTAAATAAATGTAGCCAATTTATTAATTACTAGATTTAGCTAACATTAGGTAGTTAATTCAGAGATTCTTACCTTTGCCTCGATTCGGCAGTCTCGCCCAGATCATCAGGGCATTTGTAGTTCTTCATGATAGCCATATTAGCAGCTAATTAGCATTTCATTGTTGGGTGGTAAATAAAGGTGAATATATTAATATCTCCTACAGAGATGTACTTGGTTATTAAAACGTCACCCCAGGGTAAGCCCACATGAAACACAGCCCTTATCTTAAGTGTTTCTAAAATTCCCTATGTGGAAAAACAATTGGGACCATCTCCCTGTTTGACCGCTAGGTTTAATGGGTATTATGACTCATAGGGTGTGTTTGTAAATTCACTCTGGTGTGCCTGAGTGTGCTCAGAGAGCCCTCTGGCCGTTTGGAAATTCAGAGCATTTTGCTCTCGGAGCGTTCAGAGCGTCGAGTGGACGCTCTAGCCGAGGAGTAGGGTTGATCTGAGCGTTCTGACCTCACAACGGCAGTCAAGCACCCAAGCTAACTGGCCAACGTTGGCTAGCTTGCTAGCTACTTCCAGGAAACAAATGAGAGAACACCTCACGCTGACCATTTTACTCACCCTAGCAGAGTTGATTAGGCTGTTTTCATGTTATCCAGAGTGTTGGTGACTGTTACTGTGCTGCTGGCAACTATTTAATTACGCATTTTTTTGCCGACGTTTACTGGCATCAGCCATATTCAACGGGTGTTGAGCGTTTGTAAATTCAGCAGTTATTCTGCGTTCTGGCACACTCAGACAAGAGTGCTCTGAAATTGTAATAGATAGCCAGAGTGAATTTATGAACGCACCCATAATGGGCTACTCTATCGGTGGACCAGTAAAATCAGGTCAAAATGGCAGGGTTAGGGGTTCCAAGCCCGTTCTATTGATTATTTTTGTATGGAGAAAACAACCTGAAGAATAGAGCAGAGCATGCCTGCTCAAACACATTCACATGGCCATTGTTTCAGTCTCAGCTCCAGTTTTGGTCCTGTCTAAGGTAAGTGAATTGCATTTAAATAAGACAGTTGCACAAGACAGTTCACATAATTGTCGATTTAAAGAAATTCAGCCAATACAATACAAGCCCTACATCAATTAGTCTTGTAGTGATTTTTGAACATTTTGAAGTTCAAGTTCATTTGACTCTTGATCTGAGTGATAAGTTTTAGAGTGTTGTATTTACGGTCTGCTTTTCCACAATAAACTGGCAGAAAATGTGCACTGGCTTTGGTGTGGTTTATTTATTTTCATTAAATTAAACGAGAAGTCACTTTACATTTACAAAAGCACTTGCTGATTACTTTTGTTCACGTGATTGAAACAATGACTCTGCAGGTGTAATATTTATTTAGCATATATGAAATCATTGAGTATCCAGGGGTGATAATAACACATCAATACATTTCATTAACATGAATGTATAGCAAATAACGATTTGGTATTTTACAAAACCAATATTAGTAAAAATGTATTAATAAGCATGTGTTCTGTATTAAAAGGAATAAATTCATCATGCCTCTTTTATGTTACATTGTCCAGTGACCAAGCAGCAGTAGCCATCGACTCATTCAACATGCAGAATTACGGGAACATGGCTGTGTTCAGTAGGGTGAAACATTCCCGAACATTGCAGATAAATATGTAATATATAGATCTGTAATGACTCCTTTTCCTACAGGACAGAGAGGAGTCACATGTTCTATAAAATGTATTTCTACCTGAAAGTCCTGTAACGTCGCATTTTTCTGAACAGACCTGTGTAGTCAACCAGACATCCATTCCCCAGACAAAGGACTAGGATTGTATTGTGTTATACAATTAAAATGTTGACAAACACTAAATACAAAATCAGTGACCAAATATTTAGAACCTGTTTTAAGTCTCAAAGGTGAGTCTATCTTTCTGTTCTCACTAGTGCATCAGATCACACTTCATTTCAAGTCCTATGTGGTCTGGTCAAGTCTAGCAATGACCCATTCACTAAGAAAAGCAAGCTGGCAAAGTAGTTATTCAGCATACAAGCATGTGTTTGTGTTTGGGGTGTGTTTGAGGTGTGTGTGTGTGCACGCAAGTAAGGAATAAGCCTTTTCTTTTGTTAAAGCACAAACCTGTTTTTTTGTTGCAGAAAAAGAAAATCATAATCAAAGCAAGATGAAATCATCAGAAAACACTCGACTCAACAAACTAAAAAGATACCCACCAAAACCATCAATGTTACCAAATGAAGAGAAAAGCATACATGGAAGTGATTTGGTCTTAATTAGTAAAGCTAATATACATTACAGCGCGCATGCTGAGCTAGGTCGTTATCTTCAGAAGTAAAACAACTACAGCTACATTAGGTCCATCACCATTTACAAGCTTGTGAAAAAGTCAAAGTGACACGTAGTTAATCAACTCCATAAAAACATGTCTAGCTAAATAACAAACTTCAGCTATTTCACACACCCAAAATGAAACACACGCCATGTGACACACACACACACACACACACACACACACACACACACACACACACACACACACACACACACACACACACACACACACACACACACACACACACACACACACACACACACACACACACACACACACACACACATCGGTAGGTGGGAGTAACACTGGACAGTTCCTGGATTTGGAAAGAGAGAGGAGGGAACATGAAAAGGGAACCATTGCTCACAATAACATCCTAATGAACATCAACATGGCGAGAGACCGGAAGACATCAGGACTGTCTGGCTGTGCTGTGTGAAGCGGTAGGATGGATGGTAGGTAGCAGACCTGGGTTAAAATACTTTATCTGGGCTTTATTGAGCTTGTCTAGAACCAATAGAATAGTTGGAACCAATAGAATAGTTGTAAAATGTAGTCCCCTCCCATCAGGCACCCCAGGCAGACTAAAGCAAACACTCAAAGCATTTGAAAGACTTAAAATAGTATTTGACCCCAGGTCTTGTAGGGTGATAGGCAGGCTGTCTCCTGGTCTCCTCTAGGGGAATCCGGAGGGGAAGAGGCTGAGGGGCTGGCTCTCGTTGGTGGGCAGTGGAGAGCGGTAGCCCTCAAAGTTACGGGGGATGGAGCCGCTGGTGGAACCAGAGCTGTTGCTGAGAGTCTCAATGCTGCCCTCCCTCTGGAGCTCTGTGGGGGTGAGACAGAGACAAAGAGACACACACACACACACACACACATGAAAATGAACATTCCAATCTTCTATGAGCTGTACATTGAAAGTGTTGTAATGATGTAAGTAGATTATGTAGTGCTGAGTGGGATTTTGTCTTGTTTCTTTCTGTGTACCAAACCAATAAAAATGTACATTCACATATAAAGCTGCCAGATGTTGTCTTTATCAGAGGCCAAGGCGGAGCTACAACCATTTTGCGTCTCCCTATCCAACTCTACCAGATCTACAACAGATGAAGTGTCTATAGGGGACAAGGGCTAGGGGCTGTTTCTGGACAGGGCCCAAAACGCCACTCCCTCCACTACCAATAGCGTGTGCGTGCTAACCCCTAGGCCCTCTGCTAACCCCTCGGCCCTCTATCCTAACCCCATCCCCTAGCCCCTCTACTAACCACTAGCCCCTCTACTAACCACTAGCCCCTGTCTCCATATCCCAGCCCAGATCATGATGGCATTTGTAGTTCTTTAAGATAGCCACACTAGATGGCATTTTTGGGGGGTAAATACAGGCAAATATATTAATAAAAGTTACCTGGTCTTAGTGAGATTTACTTGGTTATTAAAACGTCACCCCAGGGTAAGCCCACATGAAACACAGCCCTTATCTTAAGTGTTACTAAATCCCCTATGGGAAAAATGAATGGTAAAAAAACAATTGGAACCATTTCCCTGTTTGACCGCTAGGTTTTATGGGTATGATGACTCACAGGGTGTGTTCATAAATTCCCTCTGGAGTGTCTGAGTGTGCTCAGAGAACGCTCGGAATTTCAGAGCATTTTGCTCTCGGAGCATTCAGAGCATCCAGTGTACGCTCTAGTCGAGGACTGGGGTTGATCCGAGCGTTCTGACCTCCTGGAAGGATATCGACCTCATCCCGTCAGCACAGGATGCATGGTTATTCTTTAAAAGTGCCTTCCTCACCATCTTAAATAAGCATGCCCAATTAAAAAAATGTAGAAGCAGGAACAGATATAGCTCTTGGTTCACTCCAGACCTGACTGCCCTTGACCAGCACAAAAACAACCTGTGGCGTACTGCAATATCATCGAATAGCCCCCGTGATATGCAACGTTTCAGGGAAGTTAAGAACCAATATACACAAGCAGTTAGGAAAGCTAAGGCTAGCTTTTTCAAACAGAAATTTGCATCCTGTAGCAAAAACTCAAAAAAGGTTTGGGACACTAAAGTCCATGGAGAATAAGAGCACCTCCTCCCAGCTGCCCACTGCACTGAGGCTAGGAAACACTGTCACCACCGATAAATCCATGATAATTGAGAATTTCAATAAGCATTTTTCTATGGCTGGCTATGCTTTCCACCTGGCTACCCCTACCCCGGTCAACTGCCCCGCACCCCCCACAGCCACCCCCCCCCCCCCCCCATTTCTCCATCACCCAAATCCAGATAGCTGATGTTCTTAAAGAGCAGCAAAATCTGGACCCCAACAATTCGGCCGGGCTAGACAATCTGGACCCTCTCTTTCTAAAATGATCTGCCAAAATTGTTACAACCCCTATTACTAACCTGTTCAACCTCTGTTTTGAGATCCCCAAAGATTGGAAAGCTGCCACGGTCATCTCCCTCTTCAAAGGGGGAGACACTCTGGACCCAAACTGTTACAGATCTATCTCTATCCTACCCTTCCTTTCTGTCTTCGAAAGCCAAGTTAACAAAAAGATCACGGACCATTTTGAATCCCACCGTACCTTCTTCGCTATGCAATCTGGCTTCAGAGCTGGTCATGGGTGCATCTCAGCCACGCTCAAGGTCCTAAACGATATCATAACTGCCATCGATACAGTACTGTGCAGCCGTATTCATCGACCTGGCAAAGGCTTTCGACTCTGTCAATCACCACATTCTTATCGGCAGACTCAACAGCCTTGGGTTCTCAAATGATTGCCTCGCCTGGTTCACCAACTACTTCTCTGATAGAGTTCTGTGTGTCAAATCGGAGGGCCTATTGTCCGGACCCCTGGCAGTCTCTATGGGGGTGCCACAGGGTTCAATTCTCGGGTCGACTCTCTTTATATACATCAATGATGTCGCTCTTGCTGCTGGTGATTCTCTGATCCACCTCTACGCAGACGACACCATTCTGTATACTTCTGGCCCTTCTTTAGACACTGTGCTAACTAACCTCTAGACAAGCTTCACTGCCATACAACACTCCTTCCGTGGCTTCCAACTGCTCTTAAATGCAAGTAAAACTAAATGCATGCTCTTCAAACTGTCGCTGCCCGCACCTGCCCGCCCGTCCAGCATCACTACTCTGGACGATTCTGACTTAGAATATGTGGACAACTAAAAATACCTAGGTGTCTGGTTAGACTGTAAACTCTCCTTCCAGACTCACATTAAGCATCTCCAATCCAAAATGAAATCTAGAATTGGCTTCCTATTTCGCAACAAAGCATCCTTCACACATGCTGCCAAACATACCCTCCTAAAACGGACTATCCTACCGATCCTCGACTTCGGCGATGTCAAAATAGCCTCCAACACTCTACTCAACAAATTGGATGCAGTCTATCACAGTGCCATCCGTTTTGTCACCAAAGCCCCATATACTACCCACCACTGCGACCTGTACGCTCTCGTTGGCTGGCCCTCGCTTCATACTCGTCGCCAAACCCACTGGCTCCAGGTCATCTACAAGTCTTTGCTAGGTAAAGCCCCGCCTTATCTCAGTTCACTGGTCACCATAGCAGCACCAGCCGCAGCACGCGCTCAGCCCCAAAGCCAATTCCTCCTTTGGCCGCCTTTCCTTCCAGTTCTCTGCTGCCAATGACTGGAATGAACTGCAAAAATAGCTTGACTCTTAGCCAACTCAATCATCAAGTTTGCGGACGACACTACAGTGGTAGGCTTGATTACCAACAACTACGAGATGGCCTACAGGGAGGAGGTGAGGGCCCTTGGAGTGTGGTGTCAGGAAAGTAACCTCACACTCAACGTCAACAAAACAAAGGAGATGATTGTGGACTTCAGGAAACAGCAGAGGGAGCACCCCCCTATCCACATCGACGGGACAGTAGTGGAGAGGGTGGATAGGGGGGTGCTCCCTCTGAACACATCACGGACAAACTGAATTGGTCCACCCACACAGACAGCGTTGTGAAGAAGGCACAGCAGCGCCTCTTCAACTTCAGGAAGCTGAAGAAATTGGGCTTGTCATCAAAAGCACTCACAAACTTCTACAGATGCACAATCGAGAGCATCCTGTCGGGCTGTATCACCGCCTGGTACGGCAACTGCTCCGACCACAACCGTAAGGCTCTCCAGAGGGTAGTGAGGTCTGCACAACGCATCACTGGGGGCAAACTACCTGCCCTCCAGGACACCTACACCACCCGATGTCACAGGAAGGCCATAAAGATCATCAAGTACAACAACCATCCGAGCCACTGCCTGTTCACCGCGCTATCATCCAGAAGGCGAGGTCAGTACAGGTTAGAGGTCGACCGATAAATCGGAATGGCCGATTAATTAGGGCCGATTTCAAGTTTTCATAACAATCGGAAATCTGTATTTTTGGGGGCCGATTTGCAGATTTTTAAAAATGTTATACCATTATTTAACTAGGCAAGTCAGTTAAGAACACATTATTTTCAATGACGGCCTAGGAACGGTGGGTTAACTGCCTCGTTCAGGGACAGAACGACAGATTTTCACCTTGTCAGCTCGGGGGATCCAATCTTGCAACCTTACAGTTAACTAGTCCAACGCAATAACGACCTGCCTCTCTCTTGTTGCACTCCACAAGGAGACTGCCTGTTACGCGAATGCAGTAAGCCAAGGTAAGTTGCTAGCTAGCGTTAAACTTATCTCATAAAAAACAATCAATCATAAACTACACATGGTTGATGATATTACTAGATATTATCTAGCGTGTCCTGCGTTGCATTTAATCTGACTGAGCATACAAGCATACAAGTATCTGACTGAGCGGTGGTAGACAGAAGCAGGCGCGTAAACATTCATTCAAACAGCACTTTTGTGCGTTTTGCCAGCAGCTCTTCGTTGTGCGTCAAGCATTGCGCTGTTTATGACTTCAAGCCTATCAACTCCCGAGATGAGGCTGGTGTAACCGAAGTGAAATGGCTAGCTAGTTAGCGTGCGCTAATAGCGTTTAAAACGTCACTCGCTCTGAGCCTTCTAGTAGTTGTTCCCCTTGCTCTGCATGGGTAATGCTGCTTAGATGATGGCTGTTGTCGTTGTGTTGCTGGTTCGAGCCCAGGGAGGAGCGAGGAGAGGGCCGGAAGCTATACTGTTACACTGGCAATACTAAAGTGCCTATAAGAACATCCAATAGTCAAAGGTTAATGAAATACAAATGGTATAGAGGGAAATAGTCCTATAATTCCTATAATAACTACAACCTAAAACTTCTTACCTGGGAATATTGAAGACTCATGTTAAAAGGCACCACCAGCTTTCATATGTTCTCATGTTCTGAGCAAGGAACTGAAACGTTAGCTTTCTTACATAGCACATATTGCTTCTTACATAGCACATATTTCACTTTTACTTTCTTCTCCAACACTTTGTTTTTGCATTATTTAAACCAAATTTAACATGTTTCATTATTTACTTGAAGCTAACTTGATTTTATTGATGTATTATATTAAGTTAAAATAAGTGTTCATTCAGTATTGTTGTAATTGTCATTATTACAAATAAATAAATAAAAATCGGCCGATTAATCGGTATCGGCGTTGAAAAATCATAATCGGTCGACCTCTAGTACAGGTGCATCAAAGCAGGAACTGAGAGTCTGAAAAACAGCTTCTATCTCAAGGCCATCAGACTGTTAAACAGCCACCACTAACATTGAGTGGCTGCTGCCAACATACTGACTCAACTCCAGCTCACTTTAATAATGGGAATTGATGGAAATTGATGTAAAATATATCACTAGCCACTTTAAACAATGCTACTTAATATAATGTTTACATACCCTACATTACTCATCTCATATGTATATGTATATACTGTACTCTATCATCTACTGCATCTTGCCATCTTTATGTAATACATGTATCCCTAGCCACTTTAAACTATGCCACTTTTATGTTTACATACCCTACATTACTCATCTCATATGTATATACTGTACTCAATACCATCTACTGCATCTTGCCTATGCCGTTCTGTACCATCACTCATTCATATATCTTTATGTACATATTATTTATCCCTTTACACTTGTGTGTATAAGGTAGTAGTTGTGGAATTGTTAGGTTAGATTACTCGTTGGTTATTACTGCATTGTCAGAACTAGAAGCACAAGCATTTCGCTACACTCACATTAAAATCTGCTAACCATGTGTATGTGACAAATTAAATGTGATTTGATGTTTATGGTTAGGTACATTCGTGCAACGATTATGCTTTTTTCGCAAATGCGCTTTTGTTAAATCATCCCCCATTTGGCGAAGTTGGCTGTCTTTGTTAGGAAGAAATAGTCTTCACAGTTCGCAACGAGCCAGGCGGCCCAAACTGCTGCATACACACTGACTATGTTGCACAGAACACAAGAGACGTGACACCATTTCCCTAGTTAAAATAAATTCATGTTAGCAGGCAATATTAACTAAATATCCACGTTTAAAAATATATACTTGTGTATTGATTTTCAGAAAGGCGTTGATGTTTATGGTTAGGAACACATTGGTGTAACGACAGTGTTTTTTTCTTGAATGCGCTTGTTAAATTACCCGTTTGGTGAAGTAGGCTGTGATTCAATGATAAATTAACAGGCACCGCATTGATTATATGCAATGCAGAACAAGCTAGATAAACTAGTAATATCATCAATCATGTGTAGTTAACTAGTGATTATGTTAAGATTGATTGTTTTTTATAAGATAGGTTTAATGCTAGCTAGCACCTTACCGTGGCTCCTTGCTGCACTCGCATAACAGGTAGTCAGCCTGCCACGCAGTCTCCTCGTGAAGTGCAATGTAATCGGCCATAATCTTTGTCCAAAAATGCCGATTACAGATTGTTATGAAAACTTGAAATCGGTCATAATTAATTGGCCCTTCTGATTAATCGGTCGACCTCTACTCCTAACCCCTAGCCCCTCTCTCCTAACCCTCAACCCCTAGCCTCTCTCTCCTAACCCCTAACCTCTCTCTCCTAACCCCTAGCCTCTCTCTCCTAACCCCTAGCCTCTCTCTCCTAACCCCTAGCCTCTCTCTCCTAACCCCTAGCCCCTCTCTCCTAACCCCTCTCTCCTAACCCCTAGCCTCTCTCTCCTAACCCCTAGCCTCTCTCACATAACCCTCAACCCCTAGCCCCTCTCTCCTAACCCCTAGCCAATCTCCCCTAACCCTCAACCCCTAGCCCCTCTCTCCTAACCCCTAGCCTCTCTCTCCTAACCCTCAACCCCTTGCCCCTCTCTCCTAACCCCTAGCCCCTTTCTCCTAACCCCTAGCCCCTCTCTCCTAACCCCTAGCCCCTCTCTCCTAACCCCTAGCCTCTCTCTCCTAACCCTCAACCCCTAGCCCCTCTCTCCTAACCCCTAGCCTATCTCCCCTAACTCTCAACCCCTAGCCCCTCTCTCCTAACCCCTCTCTCTCCTAACCCATAACCCCTCTCTCTCCTAACCCATAACCCTTCTCTCCTAACCCTTACTCCCTATCTCCTAACCCCTAAACAATTCTTGTTCTAACTCATAATAGTCCTACATAATAGTCCTAAGTAGGGTTTCCTTACAATAAGTTGATCTCTGGATCAGATGTTGCTCTTGATAACATCAACACCCGATCAATCAATCAATCACACCCACCCACCCTGATGCTCACACCCTCAACACAAGCCCATCTGCTCTAACGTGGATCTAAGCTCTGTAACACTTGACATAGAGCTAACCTTATGACATGTAGTTAACACCAACTAATCCCACCCCCCTGAAATCAGTCTGGTTAACAAAACAACTAGTCTGTTAACCAGGCTGGATTCACTCAGCTGTACATGGTAACTGCATAGTACCTACATGACAATGACTGAATCTAAAGAAACAAAAATCAACCACATTCTGTTTCAGATTGGTTACTATATTTACATTTTCATTCACATTACTAATGTAGTTACACGTAATAATAACAATTCATGTAACACTTGACATTTTCCACTAAAACACAAACACTTAAGGACAAACAGCAAGCTGAATACAGGGGAAAATACTAATTTACTGGGTGACTGGGCTGAAGATGGACCAGCACATCTGGCATTTGCAGAACTGTCCTATGGCCACTCCGTCCCTGTCCGAATATGTTGAAGCCGTGAAGTGAGACAGAATGGACTATATTTGGCCTCATGGTACAATCCAGCAAGGAGGGAGTTAAGCTTTGTGGCAAAACGCAATAACAGTTCTACAGGGCTCAGTATATACATCATTACCAAGTGGACTGACTGTGGAAATAATGTCCAGAAATGATCCAGCATCCTGTCAATGGCCTAATCCTCTTAAACTGTCCTCTTCTCACTTAAGTCTGGCGCAAGCTCACACACACACACACACACACACACACACACACACACACACACACACACACACACACACACACACACACACACACACACACACACACACACACACACACACACAAGAGGAGAGAAGAGGAGATGACAGGAGAGAAGAGGACAGGAGAGAAGCGAGGAGGAGAGGACAGGAGAGGAGCGAGGAGGGGAGAGAGGAGGTGAGAACAGGAGAGGAGCGTGGAGGAGAACACAGGAGAGAGGAAGAAAGGACACACGAGGAGAGAGGAGGAGAGGACAGGAGAGGAGTGAGAAGCAAGGAGAAGAGAAGGAGGACAGGAGAGGAGTGAGGAGGAGAGGACAGGAGAGGAGCGAGAAGCAAGGAGAAGAGAAGGAGGACAGGAGAGGAGTGAGGAGGAGAGGACAGGAGAGAAGTGAGGAGGAGAGGACAGGAGAGAAGTGAGGAGGAGAGGACAGGAGAGAAGTGAGGAGGAGAGGACAGGAGAGAAGCGAGGAGGAGAGGACAGGAGAGAACTGAGGAGGAGAGGACAGGAGAGAACCGAGGAGGAGAGGACAGGAGAGGAGCGAGAAGCAAGGAGAAGAGAAGGAGGACAGTAGAGGAGTGAGGAGGAGAGGACAGGAGAGAAGTGGGGAGGAGAGGACAGGAGAGAAGTGAGGAGGAGAGGACAGGAGAAAAGTGAGGAGGAGAGGACAGGAGAGAAGTGAGGAGGACAGGAGAGGAGAGAAGTGAGGAGGAGAGGACAGGAGAGGAGTGAGGAGGAGAGGACAGGAGATAAGTGAGGAGGAGAGGACAGGAGAGGAGCGAGGAGGAGAGGACAGGAGAGAAGTGAGGAGGAGAGGACAGGAGAGAAGTGAGGAGGAGAGGAAAGGAGAGGAGCGAGGAGAAGAGGACAGGGGAGAAGTGAGGAGGAGAGGACAGGAGAGAAGTGAGGAGGAGAGGACAGGAGAGAAGTGAGGAGGAGAGGACAGGAGAGAAGTGAGGAGGACAGGAGAGAAGTGAGGAGGACAGGAGAGGAGCGAGGACAGGAGAGCTGGAGAGGACAGGACAGGAGCGAGGACAGGAGATGAGGACAGGGAGGAGCGAGGAGGAGAGGACAGAAGAGGAGCGAGGACAGGAGAGGTGGAGATGACAGGAGAGGAGGACAGGGAGGAGCGAGGAAGAGAGGACAGGAGAGGAGCGAGGAGGAGAGGACAGGAGAGGAGGACATGGAGGAGCGAGGAGTAGAGGACAGGAGAGGAGAAAGGAGGAGAGGACAGGAGAGGAGCGAGGAGGAGAGGAGAGAAGGAGGACAGGAGAGGAGTGAGGAGGAGAGGACAGGAGAGGAGTGAGGAGGAGAGGACAGGAGAGAAGTGAGGAGGAGAGGACAGGAGAGAAGTGAGGAGGAGAGGACAGGAGAGAAGCGAGGAGGAGAGGACAGGAGAGAACTGAGGAGGAGAGGACAGGAGAGAAGTGAGGAGGAGAGGACAGGAGAGGAGCGAGAAGCAAGGAGAAGAGAAGGAGGACAGGAGAGGAGTGAGGAGGAGAGGACAGGAGAGAAGTGAGGAGGAGAGGACAGGAGAGAAGTGAGGAGGAGAGGACAGGAGAAAAGTGAGGAGGAGAGGACAGGAGAGAAGTGAGGAGGACAGGAGAGGAGAGAAGTGAGGAGGAGAGGACAGGAGAGGAGTGAGGAGGAGAGGACAGGAGATAAGTGAGGAGGAGAGGACAGGAGAGGAGCGAGGAGGAGAGGACAGGAGAGAAGTGAGGAGGAGAGGACAGTTGAGAAGTGAGGAGGAGAGGAAAGGAGAGGAGCGAGGAGAAGAGGACAGGAGAGAAGTGAGGAGGAGAGGACAGGAGAGAAGTGAGGAGGAGAGGACAGGAGAGAAGTGAGGAGAGGACAGGAGAGAAGTGAGGAGGACAGGAGAGAAGTGAGGAGGACAGGAGAGGAGCGAGGACAGGAGAGATGGAGAGGACAGGACAGGAGCGAGGACAGGAGATGAGGACAGGGAGGAGTGAGGAGGAGAGGACAGGAGAGGAGCGAGGACAGGAGAGGTGGAGATGACAGGAGAGGAGGACAGGGAGGAGCGAGGAGGAGAGGAGAGAGGTGATGCCACTTTCTCGTCGCTCTTTTCTCTCCATCTTTCCCTCCTCTATCTCTCTCGTCTCAGAGAGTCTGGGAGTGAGGCAGTAACACATACCGATACTATACTTATCCCAACTGAAAGTTTTTGAGTTTTAAATTTAATCTCACAATTGGCCCCAGCTGGCTCTGGGGCCACATACACACTCTCATGGGTCAGCAGATAAATGGTGGACTGCTTCATCTCCAATCAGACCTCATTACACAAGGCCTGCTGCATGGAGATACAATCACTCCTCTCTATACAACCCTCTCTATCTCCCGCTCTTCTCCTCATTACTTCCACTCATCTCTCCGGTAAAGAGCTTGTACTGGTTTTAAAGCCCTGCTATACATCAGGATGCTGTGAAACGCTATACCACACACACTGATTGTCCCTCATCATTACCCCCTCACTGGGTGTGTGGAAGAGAGAAAGTGTATGTGTGTGTGTGCCAAGCTGTTGTCAGTCTATGTTTATATTTAAGCCACATTGGATTTAGAGGAGACTTCCTCATCAGTTGCTCACACAGATGATTTGGCTAGCTGTTTAAAATCCACCACACCATCCTCTCTAAACACACACACACACACACAGACAACCACCCAAATAATACCCTATCCACCCATAAGACTCAACTGGTCAGTACATCAGTACATTATAGGGAATGGGGTGCCATTTGGGACAGAACCACACACACAAACATACCTCTGGACCTCTGAACCAAAACCCCAAAACAGAATGTTATTACCACAACTTAACCCCCAGACAAGTCCTCTCTGCTGTGTGTTGAGACAAAGGGCTCAGCTGAGCAGACTGGTGGTTGTGTGTGTAAGGGGACTTTCACTACAATCAGGCCACATCATGTCAGGCCACTCACTCGCTACCTTTCTACTGGAGTTGTGGTGCTGCAGTGTGTGTGGGTGTGTGGGTGGGTGCCAGTGTGTGTGGGTGGGTGGTTGCCAGTGTGTGTGTGTGGGTGGGTGCCAGTGTGTGTGGGTGGGTGGGTGCCAGTGTGTGTGTGGGTGGGTGGGTGCCAGCATGTGTGTTGACATACACATATGAAACATACACACATCTGACAGAAGACAAAGACATGAGATCCATCCAACATACTCCTACGGAACATTCCATGATCCAGCTGATACCCAACACCACAGTACCCCTCATAGTACCCTGCTGTCCCTTAACTTTAGGGGACACAACTACAGGACACAGCTACACATTCTCTCTGGCTTGGGACACCCTGCCACCCCCACCTCTTCTTTCCGATTACACCCCCCAATACCCCAGCCAGCCCTGTCTGTGTGGTACGGGTGCTTAGCGGAACCGGGAGGAGAATGAAAGCAAACCTGTGTTCCTTGGTCGGGGGACAGAGCTGTGCAAGAGGAAGGAGGAGGCTCGGACGGCCATTAGCAGCAGGCTAAACGGGCCATGTCAGCCTCCCTATTGGCTGGAGGCTGACCATATCAACCTCGGAATTGGCTAGAACTGAGAGACACCCGGGTTGAGGCAGGGGTCAAGAGAGAGGACACACAGAGGTCACGGAGAGAGAGTCAGAGTTAAAAAACATAAAGGGGTCCAGGACAAAGAGAACAGAGGAGACTCACGGCAACACCAGAGGCTAAATACTGAATGCATGCAAGAGCATCTTGTCCTATAGACTGCCATTATGTACATTATAATGTACAGTATAATAGCTTTCATTAATATGAGCTGATTCTTGTCCATCTACAGTACAGTTCATGCTGAATGTGGAGCCAATCAAAACTAACTTCCCTGTTCCCTTCAGAAAAGCACTGCTGATGTTGACCTCTTGACCTGGGACACGGCCCTTGAGAGCAAGACATTGTGTTCATCCAAAATGGCACCCTTACCCATTCCCTATATAGTGAACAACTTTAGACCAGACCCCTATGAGCCATGGTCGAAAGTAGTGCACTATAAAGAGAATATGGTGCTGTTTGGCACGCAGCCTTGGTCCGTTTGTCCTTTTGACCCAAGAAATGCAGAGAAAAGAAACAACATGATATGGTAATGGAGGTATGAATACGCTCTCATGGACTTCTGAGAAAACACACAGGGAAGAAAGGTTACCACATCAACAACGGCACTATTAACCCAGAGTGGGCAAACAGCAGCAGGCTAAAGACTGGGAGGACACAACAAGGCTGTCTGCAGGCCATATAAACTATTATATAGAGCCCGTAAAGTAGCTACAACCATTCAGAGCCTGCTCCCCAAATGGCACCCCATTCCCCAAAGAGCTCTGGTCAAAAGTAGTGCACTATGTAGGGAATAGGGTGCCATTTGGGAAGAAAAGGGAAGCTGGAGATAGGGCTATCTTCAAATGGTTAAAAGGGCTCTTACCATAGCAGGTAAGCTGCTTAAGCCTTAGGGCACAACCTCTCTAAGTACAGACCAGGGTTCAATGGATCATACCACTTAACGTTACAGTCCATTTCTACTAATCAACTCCTTATTCAATTAACTGACCGACTCCGTATTCCATTATTTAGTCTTCACTGACGGGGGCTGCGTCTCAAATGATACCCTATTGCCTCTATCGTGCACTACTTTTGACTACAGCCCCATGGGCCCTGGTCAAAAGTAGTGCACTATATAGGGATAGTGTGCCATTTAAGACACAGCCTGGCTCTAAATGCCCGGGAGGAGGGAGAAACAGCATCCTGTACCATTGTCTCTGAATCAGCTTCTAGGTAATAATATGGCAGCTATTTAAACAGAAGTGGAACATGGTATATAGAAGGTTTATCCTAATATCACTAGCCACACCCTGAACGAGTCCATTTCGAGAAGAGGGGAAAAACAACATTAGAGCCTGTGTATGAAAATGACACTGAAACGAAGGGGCTCCATCATAGCTGGTTGTCTGAATGTAGCCATTTAGTGTGATTCTGGTTAGGCTTTGATCTTGGACACTCAAGTAGGGCCATGACATTAGATATGATATGTTATATATGTTATAAGCTAGTGGGTAGCTGTATCTGTGGGACATGCGCTACGTTGGTCTACAACAGGGGTGTCCAACTCATTTTGCCTCGGGGGCCGCATTTAGTCTACAACAGGGGTGTCCAACTCATTGATTTGATTTGATTTTGCCTCGGGGGCCGCATTTGGTCTGCAACGAGGGCCGCACTGAAAATTCCTTGCAGTCAAAATGTTGAAAAAATTGTCCTCTATCCATCGTTTTTGGAATTTTCGATGCTCCCTACTGTCTAATGATTATCAGCGAGCTGGACAGTCAATAAACTATGAATATATGTCAATGATCATTTCT
>NC_092170.1:16784837-16787337 GCF_045791955.1 Oncorhynchus clarkii lewisi
TGAGAAACACAGTGAGACAGACAGTGAGACAGACAGTGAGACACACAGTGAGACACACAGTGAAACAGTGTGACAGACAGTGAGACAGACACGCACACAGTAGTGTACATATAGACGAAAACCCAGTGCTCCATGTGATGGCAGAGGCAATGTTTTCTGTACCACGATAACATCAGATGAGAGGTGGAGCTCCTCCAAAACCAACACGCAAGAAGGTGGAATCAACCGGCCAAATCCCTCCAATAGCACACGGCAGTAGACCTAATTAATTCAATCATAAACTTATGTGGACTGCCATCCAACAATGTGCTAAATGACTTAGAACACAGGGCCTGGAGGCGAGTCACATACTTCCTGGGTTTGGAGGGTCACACATACTGTTATTAACACAAAGCACATGCACATTGAGGGTACAACACATTAAGAACACCTTCCCTTTATTGAGTTGCACCCCCCTTTGCCCTCAGAACGGTCTCAAACCCAGCAGCGTTGCAGTTCTTGACACACTCAAACCGGTGCTGGCACCTACTACCATACCCTGTTCAAAGACAGATACATTTATTGTCTTGCCCATTCACCCTCTGAATGGCTCACATACACAGTCCATGTCTCAGCTGTCTCAAGGCTTAAAAATCATTCTTTAACCTGTCTCCTTAACAAGTGACATCAATAAGGGATCATAGCTTTCACCTGGATTCACCTGGTCAGTCCGTCATGGAAAGAGCAGGTGTTCCTAATGTTTTGTACCCTCAGTGTATACAGACGCACACATACACATGCTTGTGCGCTCACACACACACAGTGTGTGTCCATCATTTTTGGATGCTGATAATGCTATACTGTAAATATTAGCGTTAACATGATTGTGGACTTCAGGAAACAGCAGAGGGAACACCCCCCTATCCACATCGATGGAACAGTATTGGAGAGGGTAGCAAGTTTTAAGTTCCTCGGCATACACATCACAGACAAACTGAATTGGTCCACCCACACAGACAGCATCGTGAAGAAGGCGCAGCAGCGCCTCTTCAACCTCAGGAGGCTGAAGAAATTCAGCTTGTCACCAAAAGCACAAACTTCTACAGATGCACAATCGAGAGCATCCTGGCGGGCTGTATCACCGCCTGGTACGGCAACTGCTCCGCCCTCAACCGTAAGGCTCTCCAGAGGGTAGTGAGGTCTGCACAACGCATCACCGGGGGCAAACTACCTGCCCTCCAGGACACCTACACCACCCGATGTCACAGGAAGGCCATAAAGATCATCAAGGACATCAACCACCCGAGCCACTGCCTGTTCACCCCGCTATCATCCAGAAGGCGAGGTCAGTACAGGTGCATCAAAGCTGGGACCGAGAGACTGAAAAACAGCTTCTATCTCAAGGCCATCAGACTGTTAAACAGCCACCACTAACATTGAGTGGCTGCTGCCAACACACTGACACTGACTCAACTCCAGCCACTTTAATAATGGGAATTGATGGGAAATGATGTAAATATATCACTAGCCACTTTAAACAATGCTACCTTATATAATGTTACTTACCCTACATTATTCATCTCATATGCATACGTATATACTGTACTCTATATCATCGACTGTATCCTTATGTAATACATGTATCACTAGCCACTTTAACTATGCCACTTTGTTTACATACTCATCTCATATGTATATACTGTACTCGATACCATCTACTGTATCTTGCCTATGCTGCTCTGTACCATCACTCATTCATATATCCTTATGTACATATTCTTTATCCCCTTACACTGTGTACAAGACAGTAGTTTTGGAATTGTTAGTTAGATTACTTGTTGGTTATTACTGCATTGTCGGAACTAGAAGCACAAGCATTTCGCTACACTCGCATTAACATCTGCTAACCATGTGTATGTGACAAATAAAATTTGATTTGATTTGACGGCTGGTTGACAAAGGTAGTTGCATGTCTGACACACAGTAGATACCAGTCCCATTACAATGGCTCATAGGTCAGGGCTGGATCCTGAACGTGGCCTCCAGAAACACTGGCCTGACACTGTCTGAGGACAAAGGCTGGGTTATGTTATACTGGGGTTGGGCTGAGAGTAGACTAGGGCTGGAATATACTAAACTGCGCTGGGCTAAGATAGGGGTCCTAAACACGGCTTCAATGGAATTCATGTTGGGTTGGCAGAATTAAACAAAATCACATCTGCAACATTATGTTACTTGGACAAAACTAATTCCTGGAAGAGTATGTTCAGGAGTCAGGGCTTCCTGCCCCACCTCCTTATCTCCCTCTCTCTCTCCATCTATCCATCTCTCTATCTGAGTCACCTGCCCCTGGCTGTGGCGACAGTAGGTCTCTGGCTCTGCGTGAGAACTCAATCTGTGTGACTGCAGGCTTTGTTCTGAGCGTGAGCCTGAGTGTGTGTGTGTGTGTGTGTGGTTGTGTGTTGAGGGAGAAATGTCAAAGAGGGTGATTTGTTACATCATCCAGCATTCCAATTCTCTC